>NC_041388.1:175757562-175816942 GCF_002162155.2 Triticum dicoccoides
TGCAGCTAAGCCCCCGAGTAGGAGAATTGTTCTCCACTCGGTAGGATTTTTTCAAACTTAGGCGAGTACCGGACTGCAGCTAAGTCTCTGAGTGAGAGAACTTAGGCGAGTACTAGACTACAGCTAAGCTCCCGAGTGGGAGGATTGCTCTCCACTCGGTAGGATTTTTTCAAACTTAGACGAGTACCGGACTGCAGCTAAGTCTCTGAGTGAGAGAACTTAGGCGAGTACTGGACTGCAGCTAAGCCCCTGAGTGGGAGGATTTCTCTCCACTCGGTAGGATTTTCTTTCAAACTTAGGCAAAACGGATTCACAGCTAAGCCCACCCACTAGGGGATTTCGGAGGTACATAAGGACAACAACAATCGAATTTGAAGACTAAAAAGCTCTTGTCTTTAATGAACATATTACAAAGGTACTTCTTATTACATTTTATTCGAACGAGTGCTTAAGTATAAAAGGGGCGAAGCAGCTTCGCGTTCCAAGCCCGTGGCTCGTCCTTCTGATGCTCAACGCTGTAAAGATGGTATGCTCCATTGTGGAGAACTTTGGTGATGATGAAGGGGCCTTCCCAAGCCGGGGCGAGCTTGTGTGGTTTCTGTTGATCCACTCGAAGAACCAGGTCTCCTTCTTGAAAGGCTCGACCCCTCACGTTTCTGGCGTGGAATCGACGCAAGTCTTGCTGATAGATGGTCGACCGAATCAAGGCCATCTCTCTTTCCTCCTCTACGAGATCGACTGAATCTTGCCGGGCCTGCTCTGCTTCTTCTTCGGAGAAAAGCTCGACTCGGGGTGCGTTGTGGAGCAGGTCACTTGGCAGAACAGCTTCGGCTCCATAGACCAAAAAGAAAGGAGTTCGTCCAGTTGACCGGTTGGGAGTTGTCCTCAAACCCCACAAAACTGACAGAAGTTCATCGACCCAAGCGCCTGCTACGTGTTTGAGATCACGCATCAGTCGGGGTTTCAATCCTTTGAGAATTAGGCCATTGGCTCTTTCTGCTTTTCCGTTCGACTGCGGGTGAGCGACTGAAGCATAGTCGACTCGTGTGCCTTGAGAAGCGCAGAAAGCTCTAAACTCATCAGAATCGAAGTTCGATCCATTGTCAGTGATGATGCTGTGAGGGACTCCATATCTGAATGTCAATTCTTTGATAAAACTGACAGCGGTGCTGGCTTCAAGATTATTGATAGGTTTAGCTTCGATCCATTTGGTAAACTTGTCGACTGCAACGAGCACATGAGTGAAGCCGCTCCTACCAGTTCTCAGAGGTCCAACCATATCCAATCCCCAAACAGCAAAGGGCCAGATGAGGGGAATGGTCTTCAGGGCTGACGCTGGCTTGTGAGACATCTCAGAGTAAAACTGGCAGCCTTCACATCTGTCAACTATATCTTTCGCCATTTCATTTGCTTGTGACCAATAGAATCCGGCTCGGTATGCTTTAGCCACGATGGCCCGCGAGGATGCATGGTGACCACAGGTCCCCGAGTGGATGCCGTTGAGGATCATTCTACCTTCTTCTGGCGTTATGCATTTTTGACCAACTCCAGTCACGCTTTCCCTGAACAGTTGTCCTCTTATCACAGTAAAGGCCTTGGATCGACGGACGATCTGTCGAGCCTCTTCCTCGCCCTCTGGGAGTTCTTTCCTAAGGATGTACGCAATGTATGGCACTGTCCAGTCGGGAGTAATGGCCAGAACCTCCATGATCAGGTCGACTACGGCTGGAACCTCGACTTCAGTCGGATCTGTGGTGCTCCTAGGCTGCGGGGGCTCTTCAGTAAAAGGATCTTCCTGAACTGTTGGTGTGTGAATATGTTCCAAAAACACATTGCTGGGAATGGCTTCTCTCTTGGAACCTATCTTTGCCAAATCATCGGCTGCTTGATTTTTCAGTCGGGGTATGTGATGGAGTTCTAATCCCTCAAACTTCTTTTCCAACTTCCTCACCGCATTGCAGTAACCAGTCATGGCTGGGCTTCTGACGTCCCACTCCTTCATCACTTGATTGACTACCAAATCTGAGTCGCCATAGACCATCAGGCGACGGATGCCGAGTGAGATGGCCATACGCAACCCATACAGGAGTGCTTCATATTCTGCTTCATTGTTGGAGGAATCAAAGTGAATCTGGAGGACATATCTGAGCTTGTCTCCTCGGGGGGATACCAGAACAACCCCAGCACCAGAACCATTCAGCATTTTGGATCCATCAAAGAACATGGTCCAGTGCTCCGAGTGAACTTGAGTCGGCAGTTGTTGTTCAATCCACTCGGCGAGGAAATCTGCTATTTCTTGGGACTTGATAGCTTTCTTTGCCTCAAACTTTATATCTAAGGGAAGGAGTTCAATCGCCCATTTTGCCACTCGACCAGTTGCATCTCTGTTGTGCAGAATCTCTGACAATGGAGCGTCGCTGACGACTGTAATAGAGTGGTCAGAGAAATAGTGTGCAACCTTCTTCGTGGTCATGTAAATCCCATAAACGAGCTTCTGATAGTGCGGATATATCTGCTTTGACAGAGTCAGAACTTCAGAAATATAATAAACTGGGCACTGAACTTTATAGGTTTTTCCCTCTTCTTCCCGCTCGACCGTAAGTACTGTACTGACGACTTGTACAGTGGCTGCTATATAAAGCAGTAAAGGCTCTTTGCTGATTAGAGAAGCAAGCACTGGCTGGGTGGAAAGCAGGGCTTTTAGCTCTGCAAATGTTGCATCGTCTTCAGGAGTCCACTCGAACTTATCTAATTTCTTCATCAGTCGGTAAAGAGGCAGTGCCTTTTCACCAAGGCGTGAAATGAATCGACTTAGGGCGGCCAAACAACCAGTAAGCTTCTGGACATCATGCACACGCACAGGGCATTTCATCCGGAGTATAGCGCCCACTTTCTCTGGGTTAGCATCGATCCCTCGTTCGGAAACGAGAAAACCGAGTAACTTTCCGCCTGGAACTCCAAATGTGCACTTTGATGGATTAAGCTTGATATCATACCTTCTGAGGTTGGCAAAGGTTTCAGCAAGGTCAGCCAGTAGGTCGGAACCTTTACGTGACTTGACCATAATGTCATCCATGTATGCTTCCACATTCCGACTGATCTGGGTGAGTAGGCACTTCTGAATCATCTGCATGAATGTGGCTCCAGCGTTCTTCAAGCCGAATGGCATAGTGACATAACAGAAGCATCCGAATGGGGTGATGAAAGCGGTTTTTATCTCGTCGGGTCCGTACAGACGGATCTGGTGGTACCTGGAGTAGGCGTCCAAAAAGGACAAACGCTCGCACCCCGCAGTCGAGTCAACTATCTGATCGATGCGAGGGACAGGAAAGTGATCTTTCGGGCAGGCCCCATTGATATGTTTGAAGTCGATGCACATGCGAAGTGAGTCATCCTTCTTTGGGACCATGACAACATTAGCTAACCATTCGGAGTGGTAAATCTCACGGATAAACCCAGCAGCCAAAAGTCGAGCCACCTCTTCACCGATTGCCTTCCTCTTCTGTACGGCGGACCGTCGAAGATGTTCTTTGACTGGTTTCAGTTTTGGGTCGAGTTGCAAACTGTCACACCCTAGCTAGTCATGCATTAGAGTGTTGCATCATGTTTATTCTTTCATCAGAAACCTGAAATGGGGATGACAGAACCCCCAGCCCCCTCTGAAACCAACTAGGGTTTACTAAAAACTTTTTCAATGAACCTGAAATGCCCTTCTAAAATGCCCACCATTTTTGTCTTGGTTCAGAACCTCTGCCAAAAGTGATGCACATTTTCCTAGGCCATCTTAGGGTTTTTGATTTAAATCATAAATATTTGAATTTGGGCATTTAAAATTATATAAAATATTTAAATGCTCAAATATCTCCAAACTAAAATGTTTCATGTTGGAAATAATCCAACTATGGACCAGGAGTGGTTTGGTGATTTTAGGAGTTGCCTAAGTATTTTTATTAATTCAACAAAGTTGCAGAAGTATTAAAAAACAGAAAACAAAAAAAAATAGAAAAACCTTACCTGGCGCCCAGCACCCGGCCCACCTGCCGGCCCAGCCCAGTGCCGCTCCAGCGAGCTGCTTGCCGGCCAGGCAGGCAGGCAGGTGCCCGACGGCGACCGCAGCGCGCGCCACGCAGCTGGCTGCCGCCCTGCTCCACCTCCTCGCCTCGGGGCTGGATGGATGAGCTCCACGCAGCGCCGTGAACCCGCAGGACATCTCCATTCTTCCCCAACCTCTCTCTCTCGCGCTCCCCCGCCATGGCCGACGCCATCGCCGCCACCCCCTCGCCGTAGCCACGCCCTCCGTCGACCCCACGCCGTGCCGCCGTGTCCAGGAGCTCCACTACCCTCCTCTCCTTCGAGCAAGCCGAGCCCCGAGCGCTCGCAAGGCCCGAGCCCACTGCATCGACCTCGACCGAACCGCCGTCGCCGGAGATCCCCTTCAACGCCGTCGTCGCTCCGGTCCGTCCCCGGCCGCACCAAGGGCTTCGTCGAACTCCCCGTGAGCTTAGCCATCTTCCCCTCCCTCCTTTTCTTGCTCCCGAGCCGTGTAGCAACCTCCCGGAGCTCAACCGCACCCACCACCGTGGAGCTCGTCGCCGACGTGCTCCCGGTCACCCTCCGGCCACTCCACGGTGTCCATCATGCTCACCGCGTCACGTAGCACCTAACTAGCTACTCCCCGCACCTCACCGACCCCTCTTGTGTCAAGTTCGACTTCGGCCGAACTCCGGTGGCCGCCAAAGTCGTCGCCGGCGCCAACTCCGGCCACCCCGACCCCAACGGACTCCACCAAGAGCTGCGGCTCGTCCTCAGATCCACTCCGATGGTCTCCGCGACCCATTTGGTGGCCGAAACGGCCAAAACCACTTCCGCCGCCGCGTCGGGCTCGCCGGCGGCTAAACGCCGGTGCAGCCGACCGGGTTTGACCACGGGTGGGCCCTGGTTGACTCTCCTAAGTCGATGACACGTGGGGCCCAACCCTGTTAACTAATTAGGATTAGTTTAAATTAATTTTAGTTTAATTAATCACACTGACACGCGGGACCCACTGTCAGGTTTGACCCGGACGTGTCCCGTTGACCTGCTGACGTCACACTGACGTCAGGCTGACGCAGTAATTGATTTTCTGGAATTAATCTAATATAGGAAATTCCAGAATATAGTTTAAACTTCAAAAATTCATAACTTTTATTCTGTAACTCCAAATCAGACAAATTATATATGAAAAATGATCAGAAAAATCCAATCTATCCATCTGTACTATTTTCATGCATGATTAAACAAGTTAACCTGATGTTTAATGCAGAACAAGGAAAAACACTTTAAAGGGCCATGTTTGATTTTGAAATTCGAATCTTTGATTCAAATTGGTTCAAACCCTTCTGGTCTTAGTTGCATTAGCCCAACACACTCATATTGCCATGTTTCATGCATGCATCATATTGTTGCACATTGTTTGGTGATGGTTGTGTATCGGTGTTCTTGCGGCAGGTTCTGCCTCCGAGGAGTACCGTGATTACCCTAACGAAGAACCGTATCAGTGCATCGAACCATCAGGCAAGCAACCAACCATTTGATCATATCGATACAATCCCATGTTCTCGCTCCTGCTCTCTTTTACTGCATTAAGACAACACGTTTCAAACTGCTGTGTGCTACGATAGTTGAACCCACTTCCTCTGCATGACCTGTCATTGCCACGGTAACTAGATGAAACCCACTAGCATGTGTAGGAGTTGATTGAGCCATATGTATGTGTTGTTCCTACCTTGCTACGCCTGCTATGCTTAGAGTCGTGTCAGGTCTGGTTCATCTGGGTGATGGGCTAGAGTGAAATGATTATGTCGGTAATGAGAGTGGTGTGGTGAACACGATTTGGTAAAGGTATCGATGAGAGGCCATGTAGGAGTACATGGTGGGTTGTTTCATTGAAGCCGACCTTAAGCACTGAGATCTGTATGTGTGATTTAAGAATCAGCTACTACCATGCATTGGGCCCGAAACCAGTGGACCCTCTCGGCTTCTTATTCACCCTAGTTCTCCGTCCAGGAGTTGCAAGTAGTTTCTGGTGTTTGTAGCCTACTGGAGGCCGTGGACAGCGCTGACCGTAGGGGTGGGCTGTGATGCGGTAGGTACGTGGCCGGGAATACCGGGCACCCGTTAGGTGTCACGGACCCCTGTACACATCGTTCGGGGCCGTATGGGAAACCTCGGCCGGACTCCCTGCGGATGGAACCTGGATAGGCGATAAACCTGGATTGGAGACTTAGGTGATTAGGTAGGTCGTGGCCGACACCCACGTTGGGCTTCCGCTTGAAGGTTGCCGAGTACATGTCGTGTAAACGACGGTAAGTGGTGAGAGCGTGTATGAAGAAGTACACCCCTGCAGGGTTATCATGATCTATTCGAATAGCCGCGTCCGCGGTAAAGGACTACTTGGTTGCCTATACAGTTCATAGACAAGTATATGGAAACTACTAAAAGCCTCAAGATAAGTGTGAGTGCCGAGGATGGCTCTTCCGTAGGAAGACGGAGGTGGATCCTCGGTAGTGTATTGAATTGTTGAGTAGTGGACTCGTGTGCGCAAAACCATTTCAAGTTGAAGTCTCGTAGGATAGCCTAGCCAAGAGTCAAAGCTGGCTTGCTGCAATAACTCCACCAACCCTTCTTGATAATGTGCATGTATGTAGGATCTGATGTAAGTCTTGCTGAGTACCTTTGTACTCATGTTGCTATAATTTACATTTTACAGAAGACGCTGCAACCCCTTCTGATGGGTTCTTCGTAGACGTTGACATCAATGAGTAGGCTAAGGCCCAGGTGGTGATCCTGATCTTGTGAAGGACCACGTAGTATAGCTAGGCTTTCCAAGTCTCTTTTATTTTACTAGTTGTCTGTACTCAGACAAGTTACTTCCGCTGCTGGTTTGTATGACTATATGACTTGAATGCTGGGTCGTGTGACCCGTACCTTTGTGTATGTTATGTATGGCTCTCTAAGCCTTAAATAAAGTACTTGTGTCATAGAGTCATGTTGTGATGCCTTGTTGTATTTGCACATATCGAGCATATTGTGTGTATGATTGAAATGCTTGGTATGTGTGGGATCTGACTATCTAGTTGTTTATCCTTAGTAGCCTCTCTTACCGGGAAATGTCTCCTAGTGTTACCACTGAGCCATGGTAGCTTGCTACTGCTCTGGAACACTTAGGCTGGCCGGCATGTGTCCTTCTTCGTTCCTGTGTCTGTCCCTTCGGGGAAATGTCACGCATTGAGTACCGGAGTCCTGTTAGCCCGCTACAGCCCGGTTTACCGGAGTCCTGCTAGCCCAGTGCTACAGCCCGGACCCACTTGCTGATGACCGACACGTTCGTTGCTGGGTCATGGATGCCTGTCCCTGTAAGTTTGTGCCACTTTGGGTTTACGACTAGCCATGTCAGCCCGGGCTCCTTATCATATGGGTACTAGTGACACTATCATATACGTGTGCCAAAAGGCGCAAACGGTCCCGGGCAAAGGTAAGGCGACACCCGTGGGAATACCGTGCGTGAGGCCACAAAGTGATATGAGGTGTTACATGCTAGACCTATGTGGCATCGAGTCGGGGTTCTGACACAAACGATGCTCAGCCAGATCCCTGGGAACACCTGGCAGGTCTGAAGGTTTCCATGCAAAGATGTCCCAGTTCTCACGGAGGAACTGGGTGAGCGCTTCTTCCTATTTGGAGTCGAGCGTTGTTGAAATGTGAGTCGGAGCAGCATTAGGATCCGTCGGGTGGATGTGAATCGACTTTGTTTCGCCAGACGACTGGAATGCTGAATCCGTGGCGGGCTTCTTGGCTCGCAACAAATCACTCGGATCTGCGTTCTTTTGATACTCTTGCAATTCTGCTACGGCCATCTGTGCATCGGCAATCTTTGAGCCCTTCTGAAAGCACTCCTCTGCCTTCTTCCGACTACCGGTGATAGTGATCACCCCTTTGGGACTAGGCATCTTCAATTTGAGGTACACGTAGCATGGTGGTCGAGCCATAAGACGTGCATAAGCTGGCCTGCCCAGAATAGCATGATAGGCACTCTGGAAATCCACAACTTCAAATGTCAACCTTTCTTTGCGGTAATTCTTGGAGTCGCCGAAAACCACGTCGAGAGCAATCTGGTCGAGTGAAGCAGCCTTCTTGCCTGGAATGACCCCATGGAAACTCATACTACTTTCACTGAGCCTGGACATTGGAATGCCCATCCCTTTCAACGTCTCTGCATACAGAATATTCAGGCCACTGCCACCATCCATCAAAACCTTAGTCAATCGGGTGCCTTCGACTACTGGGTCGACCACCAACGCTTGCCTCCCAGGGGTGGCTATGTGCGCTGGGTGATCGGACTGGTCGAATGTAATGGCAGTCTGGGACCACTTCAAATAACTGGGTGTCGCCGGACCGAGCATGTTTACTTCTCTGTTGATGGTTTTCAATCGACTTTTACTCTCAACATCAGCAAAAATCAACAGAGTGGAATTCACGTGGGATAACCATCATCATCTTCCTCCTCGTCCTCAACCTTGTCAGTTTCTTTCTCCTTTTCCTTGGGCTGTTTCTCTCGGAATTGTTGGATCAAGAGTCGACACTGTCGAGTGGTATGCTTCAGGTAAATGAAATTACCCTCTTCATCTTTTTTGGTGTGGATGAGGCATGGCAAATCCAGCACGTCGTTTCCATCTTGATCTTTTATTTTCTTGGGGTTCCATGGCCCTTTGGGCTTCCCCTTGAACTTTCCCTGAATCACGGCTAAGGATTCGCCAGGAGCTGCTGGCTCGGCCTTGCGTTTCTGCTTCCGACTAGAACTTCCCCCTCCGGCTTCACGGGCGACTGTTTTGTGCTTGCCACTCCGGAGTCGTTCTTCTTCTTCATAGTTGGCATAATTGGTGGCAATCTCCATCATCCGAGTCAGAGTCATATTTCCTGTTCAACCGAATTTCAGATTCAACTCCCGATACTTGACGCCTTCCTTAAAGGCACAAATTGCCTGATGATCAGACACATCCTCCACCGTGTGGTGCAGGGTGATCCATCTCAGGATATAATCCCTCAAAGTTTCATTCGGTTTTTGAATGCAACACTGTAATTCTGTCAAACCTGTCGGTCGTTTGCAAGTGCCCTCGAATGTTCTGACAAACACTCGGGCGAGATCTTCCCAAGTATAAATACTGCTAGGTGCCAACTAATTCAGCCATGCTCTAGCCGAGCCCTCCAACATCAGAGGAAGGTGTTTCATGGCTACTTCATCATTGCCGCCACCAATCTGGACAGCCACTCGGTAGTCTTCAAGCCAAGTGTCAGGCTTGGACTCACCAGTGAACTTACTGACTCCAGTCGCCAACCTGAAGTTGGGGGGAATCAATGCAGCCCTGATGGCTCTGCTGAAGCACTCTGGACCTGAGACATGCACCTTGCTGCTGGTTTGCGGATCCCTGTCATGGCTGTGACGCCCGGATAATTAAGCTACAATAAACCTCTGCTAATGATGCCATGTAACCTCGGTTACTGTTGATAAACTCATGTTAGTTCAAAACAATTCAAATCCAAATTTTAATTAAAGGCAAACAACAAAAGTTTTCGAACAGTAAAACTAAAATGGTCACCCTATTCTAAAGATTCCATTAATCATTGTTATGTTGAAAACCAACAATATTTGACTCACCTAGTAATACCTAGAGATTTATTAAGTGGTCCAGCATGCAAACTACTTAGCCTTTCAATTTTAAGAATATTTGAACAAGTCCCATTTGGGTCCAAACTTTTTGTGTGGCTGTAGGATAGAACCTGCGAATTATGTGCCAAGTTTCAACTACAACTAAAATCTTTTGCTACTAAAAGAAAATACCAACCTGTAAATAAAATAGAAAGTAAAAAAATAAAAGAAAATAAAACGCAATGGGCATCTGGGCCTCAAGTATTCAGGGGGAGGCCCAGCCCACTAGTGGCGCCATCCCCTTCCTCCTGTTCACGGGAGGGGGATCGTGGCAGCAATCCGGCCACCATGGCCACTGGTGCCGACGTGCCGGGCATCCCACGGCCCCCTAGGTGGTTAAGACGGACGCCCCCGAACCCCGTTGCGAACCCTAGCTCCTCCTTTCCCTTGTTTGCCTCTCCCCCTCCCAGATTCACTCGTGCCCGAGCACTGCCGTCACCGCGTCATCGTCATCGCCGCGCACCAGAGCCTCCCTGAGCTTCACGGCAGTGTCGAGGAGCCCCGGCGGGTCCTACTTCGTCAACTACACCACCGGAGCGAGGCTGGCGAGCCTCGACGCCGTCGCCCACATCGTCTTCATCTTCGGAACGCCGCCGTCGGTTGCTTTCGATCCACAACCACCGCTGCCTCCTCGCCTCCGTCGAGCTCGGCCACCGCATCGAT
Source organism: Triticum dicoccoides (assembly GCF_002162155.2). NCBI lineage: Eukaryota > Viridiplantae > Streptophyta > Magnoliopsida > Poales > Poaceae > Triticum > Triticum dicoccoides. The sequence continues at coordinate 175,767,971 of NC_041388.1, forward strand.
GTGAGGCCCCTTTCCGTTTTCCCCTCTCCCTCTTCTATTCCCCTGCCTTAGGACGCCGCCCCACCGCACCCGAACTCCTGGCGAGCTCGTGGTCGCACAGCCGTGAGCCCCTCCCGTGCACGCTCACCCACCCCCGCTGCCGCCCTGACTTGGCTCCGCCCCGCACCCCAGGTCGCAAGCCCCTGCCCACTTATACATCTCCAACGTATCTATAATTATTGATTGCTCCATGCTATATTATCTACTATTTTGGGCATTATTGGGCTTTATTATCCACTTTTATATTACTTTTGGGACTAACCTATTAACCGGAGGCCCAGCCCAGATTTGCTGTTTTATGCCTATTTCAGTGTTTCAAAGAAAAGGAATATCAGACGGAGTCGAAACAGAACGAAATCAACTGGAGAAGTTATTTTTGGAAGGAAACACACCTGGTGGACTTGGACCCCACGTCAGGGGAGGCATGAGGTGCTCACGAGGGTGGGGGGCGCCCCCCCCCCCCCTAGGGCGCGCCCCCCTGTCTTGTGGGGCCCCTGTGGCTCCTCCGACGTCCTCCCTGCACCCATATATATCCACGTACCCTAAAACTTCCAGAAAAGAACATAGATCGGGAGTTCCGCTGCCAGAAGCCTCCGTAGCCACCAAAAACCAATCGGGACCCTGTTCCGTCACCCTGCCGGAGGGGGGAACCCTCACCGGTGGCCATCTTCATCATCCCGGCGCTCTCCATGACGAGGAGGGAGTAGTTCTCCCTCGGGGGTGAGGGTATGTACCAGTAGCTATGTGTTTGATCTCTCTCTCTCTCGTGTTCTTGAGATGATATGATCTTGATGTATTACAAGCTTTGCTATTATATTTGGATCCTATGATGTTTCTTCCCCCCTCTACTCTCTTGTAACGAATCAAGTTTCCCCATTGAAGTAATCTTATCGGATTGAGTCTTTAAAGACTTGAGAACACTTCATGTATGTCTTGTCGTGGATATCTGTGGTGACAATGGGATACCACGTGCCACTTGATGTATGTTAAGGTAACCAACTTGCGGGTTTCGTGACATTGGGAACCTATGCATTGGGGTTGGCACACGTTTTCGTCGTGATTCTCCGATAGAACTTTGGGGCACTCTTTGAGGTCCTTTGTGTTGGTTGAATAGATGAATTGAGATTGTGTGATGCATATCGTATAATCATACCCACGGATACTTGAGGTGACATTGGAGTATCTAGGTGACATTAGGGTTTTGGTTGATTTGTGTCTTAAGGTGTTATTCTAGTACGAACTCTAGGGCTGTTTGTGACACTTATAGGAATAGCCCAACGGATTGATTGGAAAGAATAACTTTGAGGTGGTTCCGTACCCTACCATAATCTCTTTGTCAGGGGTTGGGTGCAACATGTGCCAAAGGATGGCTTATCATGGTGGGAGCGAGTAGAACGTCGCCAGTGCCTGGAAACGGGATAAGTCGAAGGCATGCACGCCGGCGAATCTTACCCAGCTTCGGGGCTCTCCGTGGAGATAACACCCCTACTGCTACTCTGCAGGGTCTCCGCATGATCACTATGGCAAAGTGTGTACACGGTTGCTCCTTGAGCTGTTTCCTGGAGGTAGGAGAAGGCAACGCTAGCTCTCTCCTTCCTATATGATCTGGGCTAGTGCTAATGGATTCCAACCCTTTGCATGGGTGCCCTGGCGGGTTTATATAGGCCTACCCCTAGGGGTACAATGGTAATCCGGCTGGATGCGGGCCCAGCCATCAGTCTCTCTGGCCGCCTCTTATCCGCTGACTCCTGGGGCCCGCCGACTGGTGGGCCCCGCCGACTGGCTTGGTACGGAGCCGACAGGCCGCATCCGCTGTTGGCGGGTCTTGCCGGCTGCAGATTACTGTAGCCGTGCTTCTAATGACGCGGGCTTGGTCATGGGGTCGTGGCAACAGACCCGCCGTCTGGCGGGCGATCACTGTTGCCACTCCATGTTGCATCTGGTTAATGGCGCATGGGGCCCGTGGGAGGGGCCGGCCGACTCCTCGGGGCCGACTCCCAACTGGGCCGACTGGTGGCGCACTCGCCGTCTTCCGTACGCCCGCCAACTGGTGGGACCCGTCGTCCCTGGGTTGTACCAGCAGGCCGTCGTGGGCACACGACTCCGCCCACTAGGGCTGATGTCAGGGCCGGCATGGCAACAATGTCGCGCCGGGCGGAGATCTCCGCGGGTACGGCGTACTGTGGCCACGCCTGCCCTTGGAAAAGGGTGTGAGTGGACCTTACTGTGGCCACTCCCCGTCCCGTCCCTCTTTATGAGGGCATGGGGGTTGTTGGCGTCGCGGGTCGACTCCCCATGGCCGGCTTCTCTAGAAGTCGCCAGTCAGGAGTCGGCTCATCCTGAAGTCATCCTCGGGACTCGGCCATGAGTGGGCAGTCGGCTGCCTCGCAGCCGACTCTCAGAAGGCGGCTCTTCGTCCTGGGGTCTTGAGGGGTGCAGCCTGCCCCAATGTCTTGAAAGGTTCTGGGCCTGGGTTAGCCTACTCGTGGCCCATTACTCCGACAGCAGTCCCCGAAGCTGGTGAGGCACCGAGGGCGATATGTCGAGGAGCCTCAACAGTTTCTTCTTTCCGGTGGTTGGATCTGGGCCTCGCTAGCCGTCTTCTGTCAAGCCGACTAGTTGGAGTCGGACTTGCTTAAGGCCGACTTGCCCCTGAAAAAGTTTGAACGTCGCGGCGGAGTTCAGGCGGCGTGCTTGATAAGCCTCTAGGTTGCCGCCCGTTGGGGAACCGTCGCGAGGCGCCACGTGGTTGTGCCAGTCTGGCCACCCACGCGCGCGACGGGACAGGCATACAGGTGGGGCCCGCCACTACCGCGCCTCGGCATGTGAACAGATCCGTTGTGGCCGTGCGGACGGTTGGGGTTTCCGCGCGGTTACCGCACGCAGTAACTTCGTGCGGTAAATCGTGGGGCCGTGGGGCCCTGGGCGCAGTTAATCCCACGACTACCCCATCGGCTTCTCAGCCCACGAGCCTATTAGTAGGCGGGGGGAGGGGGCGGTGAAGCACGCGCACCCATCCTCCCTTCTCCCTTTCGCTCCTTCTTGCTTCTTCTTCCTCTCGCCGCTGCAGCTCCGAACCACGCCACGCCCGCAGCGATGAGCTCTTCCTCCGCCGCCGCACCTCCTGCGGCTGTGCGCTCCGGAGTGTGGGACAGCTCCGAGGTCGATGACGACGACGTCGACATCCTCCGCAAGACACGGCGTCTGCCCGGCAGGGGCTTAGTGCGGGTCTGCCTCGCGCCGGAGGGGGAAATTCCGCCGGCGCCAGAGGAGGGCGAGCGGGTCATATTCCGCTCGCACCTTATGCGCGGCCTGGGGCTGCCGGCGAGCGGCTTCTTCCGCTCCTTCTTAGAGTTCCACGGGCTCCAGCCGCACCACCTTACTCCGAACACGGTGGTGCTGCTGGCTGCCTTCGCCACCCTGTGCGAAGGCTACCTCGGCGTTCTCCCCACCATCGAGCTTTGGGGTGAGTTCTTCCAGTCCAAGCTTGGCACACACGTCGCCGGTGTGCCGGCCCAGTGCGGTGCGTTTATCGCGATGCAGAGATCAGTGGCCGACAATCCGTTTCCCACCATCGCGCTGATTAAGTCGGTGAAGATGTGGCAGCGGTCCTACTTTTATGTGAAGAATGTCGCCCCAGAAGGCGACTGGGTCAACCTGCCGGCTTATGAAGCCGGCGCGCCGGCTGGAAGGCTCCCCAGCTGGTCACACCGAGCCAGGTCGTTGTCTCCTTCTGGTGCCGCCGCCGTCGCGCGACTCCGAGTGCTGACGCAGTCGGAGGGCTTGACCGGGGCCAACTTGCTGGCCGCCTTTGTGGCGCGCCGAGTCCTCCCACTCCAAGGCCGACCTCACCTGATCTGCCAGATGAGCGGTCATCGGGACCCGAGTCAGATGTGCTCCAAGGACATGCCTCACGCGGAGGTGGCGGACACGGTGAACTACATCGCGAACTGCAGTCTCACGGTGGATTGGCGGTTCGGCAAGGAGCCGTACTCACGCGCCAACCCCCCGCCTATTGTAAGTCGTCTTCCTTCTTCTCCTGTTTCTTTCGTTGCCGAGTCCAACTTGTCCAGTCTAACCGTCTTTTTTGTTTTTGAATTAGAACCCTCTCGTCCATCCTTCGGTCGGCACCACGGGGCCGGCTCGTCAGTTTGTCCCCGATCGGGCGGAGAGCGACGTCGACGATCCTGACTTGGGGGCGGCGGCCATGGAGGCCGACGCCGAGGGAGGAGGAGGAGAAGCAGGCGGCTTCGGGCCAACGGCCACTTTCGCCGACTGGCTTGATGACGATGTTGAGGGGGAAGTCACCCCGCGTCACCAGCCAAAGGCCGGCCAGCCAAGCGCGAGTTCCTCCGCCATCTTGGACGCTCAAGGCGGCATGAAGAAGCGTCGGGCCGGGCCGAGTACACTTGGTGGCCGGTCGAAGAAGTTTAAGGGAGCGTCCACCGCGACCAAGTGGGAAGAGGCGGCCGCGAAAGCCAACCGCTTCCACAAGGAAGTGAAGAAGCCGCCGCTGGTCTCTGCATAAGCACCTCCATCCCTTATCTTTATTTTTGCTTTGTTGATCTTGTCTGAGTCTTTCATATGCTTCCCTCGCTTCAGGGCTCCCCTCACTCTTGAGAGGGTTGTCGCCGCCTCCGTTATGGGGTCGGCGGAGACGTCTGCCACTACTCGGCGGATTGACCCTGCCGCCGACCTCCAGGAGGCGACAGAGCGGAACGCGCAGGAGAAGCGCGAGGAGGAAGAGGCCGCCCGCCTGAAGAAAGCGGAGGCCGAGAAGGCAGAGCCCTCTGCCCTGAAAAAGCTGGAGGAGGCCAAGGCCGCCGTCGCGGCAAGGCGGCAGGCTAAGGAAGTCGTGCACCGGCGGTCGACGGTGTTCGTCACCCCTCTGAACTCTACGCCGCCGCCCCGGAGTTCACGGGGCAGTCAGGGGAAGCCAGCGGCGAGTTCCCGATCATGGAGAGGGGCGGCGGCGACGCCTCCATGCCGGACGCAGTCGTGCCGCCACCGCCACCCCCATTGCTGTCTAGGAGCGCGCAAGGCAAACAGCCGGCGGACCCGCCCTTGCCGCCGACTGAAGACGAGGCCGTGGCGAAGCTACTCCTTCAAGTTGGCTCGCCAACGCGCCGCCGTCTTGAGAATGCAACTTCGGCGCCACGCCCCTTGGAGGCCGGCACCGCCAGCTCGACGATCCCAGATGTCGAAGCGACGAGCGCCTCGCCCATTGGGTGGGTGCGAGGAGGCGGCACGGGCCCACTGAACCCGGCACTTCTAGATGTCCAGACAAAGCTGCGAGCTGAGAGCGATGCTATCCAAAACTGCACCAAGGCGCACCTGGCGTCGCGGGCAGCCATCCGGGTATGCTTTCTCCTTTGTCTTTCTTTTCTTGTTCCTCTCTATGGGGGCGCGCCAGCGCACCCACTGGGTGTAGTCCCCGAGTTTCGGGCCGGCTGCTGAGTAGGCGACCCGGAACTCCAATTGGCGAGTTCCAGGGACTAACTTTTGTCTGAAATACTTGTCACAGGACTATCACAACCTCCGTGTTACCGCCTTCAACTGCAACGTTGAAGAGTTGGGCAAGCGGACCGCCAACTTGTCAGAGAGCCGGAGTGAGTCCTTTTTCTTCTTTGCAGGGGCGCGCTGGCGCACCCGCGGGCTGTAGTCCCCGAGATTCGGGACGACTGCTAAGCAGTCGGGCCGGATCTCCCCAGCGATCTTCTTTGTTGATGACTTAACGCCTTCTTTCTTCTTTCTCTTCAAAGGCCAACGCCACTCTTCAACAGCAGCTGAGCGAAGCCAACACCACGTTGCGCGCCAAGGGGGAGGAGTGCAGCAAGCTCGTCGCAGAGCGCGATCTGCTGGCCGCACAATTAGCAGAGCAGAAGGAGCTGCTTAAGAAGATGCAGAAGGAGGCGGAAGAAGAGGAGGCCACCCTCCTGGCCGAGTTCGTGAGCGAGCGCTCCTCCTGGACTGACAAGGAGGCAATGCTGGCCTCCGGCTTCCACGAGATCGAGGACCTCGTCGACGGTGAGCTTCTTTGCTTTTCTTCTTCGAGCCGCCGACTATAGGTCGAGCCGACTCCTGGTTTTTTGACTTGTTCTTCATTCTTTTCGTCTTGGCAGACTTCTACCCCGGCCACTCACAGGCCGCCAATCAAGATATCAAGGCTGATCGCGAGGAGCGGAGGGCGGATGACGCGGAGATCGCCGCCGATGCCCCCCGGACCCTTGACGAGCATATTCTGAGCATTGGGGCTCATCTGCGGCCGGCCCACCGAATGTTGCGCCGGCTTCAACGTGTCGGTGCCCAAACGATCGCTCCCTGTGGCCAGACATGCTGGCTCCGCGCACCCCCAGTCGGACTGCCGACTGGCTGGAGGTCGCGGCTGGCCGTCTTGAGGCCTGGAAGGGTTCCTCGGCCCGGGCTGGAGCGCGCCGAGCCTTGGAATTTGTCAAGGCGTGGTATCCGGGGATGGACCTAGACCGGCTAGCCACACTCCGGTCAGAGGCCCAGCCAGAGCTGGCAGCCGCGGAAGACGCCCTTGTCAAGCGCGTGGCGGCGATCGCCGAGTACACCGACACCAGCATCTTTGTCCCCGAGAGGGCTGAAGACGGCGGGGAGGTACTGCCGGAGTGGTTTGGGATGAACCCAGACTATGGCAAGGACTCCGCGGAGGTGATCGGCTCCAGCATCGAGGAGGAAGACGAGGCGGAGGACGGAAGCGAGACGGAGGCGCCGGAAGACGGAGCGGACGGCCAGCCTCAGCTCGACCGCGCCTCCAGCAACGAGCCGTGCCCGCCCGAGCCGACTGCCGCCGGAGGCGATCAAGCCGAGACCGCCCAGCCGGTCGCCCCAACATCCAACACAGCCATCTCCTCCGATCCTCCGAACCCGTCTGCTGCCTCCTAGGCTGCCACCTTATCCTTGTTTTATCTATTTTAATAGTCTTTGAAGAACTTGTTAATTCGCACAATTCCACCCGCGGGGTGTATTTTGAACTTCTACTCGAAGATTCGGCCAAGTGCCTTTGTTATGTAAATATTCATCCGACTTCTATATTTTCTTGCTCATTGCTCCTTTGGCTTTTTCCTTTGCCGCCTTCCCTCAGTTGTCGTCTTTGTCAGTCGGACAGCCGCTCTGCGGACTGCTGCTGGATCAAATTCTTGGTCACTTTGGGAAGGCAGGTACTTAGCCGTTTTAGAGTTGTTTATCAAGTCGGATAGAAGGCGGCAAGCCGACTGCTCAAGAGTCGGTTTGCGAAAAAAGGCTGGAAGCCGGCTTTAAGCTATGTTTATGCTTTGAGTCCTTAGCCATTTTTCACGTGGACGCCCATTCTTCCTTACTCCTGCCCACCAGACAGTCGTTCTGCGAGCTGCGACTTCTGACAGGAGATGGCTTAGGCGCTGCACACTACTTGTCCGACTGCAGGAAGCATTTCATAGCGCAAGGCGGCAAGTCCCCGGACCGACTAGTCGAACCCGGTGCCAAGCGGCGTAACAAAGAGTAACATACTCGAAGGCATAATTCTTATCATATAGATAAAGGAAGGCAGTCCCCGAGCTCTTCTCAAGGGGGCCTGAAGTCTTGGTACTTTTAATACAAAAGGTAGTGTGGTACATACTGCGTTTAACTATAAACTTTTCGGAGGAGATTTGCATTCCATGGCCGCTTTGTTTCTTTGCCGGAGTCGTCCCTCTTGCGTGCTCGGGGCTTCTGAGCGTCGATCAGGTAGTAGGAGTCGTTTCCCAGCACTTTGCTGATGATGAAGGGGCCTTCCCAAGGCGCCGATAGCTTGTGTTGGTCGGCTGTTTGCTGGATCAGTCGGAGCACAAGGTCGCCCTCTTGGAAAGATCTTGGCCTGACCTTCCTGTTGTAGTATCTGCGCAGGCTTTGCTGGTAGATGCTGGACCGGCTGAGTGCCAACAGCCGGCCCTCTTCCAGCAGATCGACGCCATCTTGACGTGCTTCTTCTGCTTCTTCCTCGGTATACATGGTAACTCGTGGGGAGTCGAACTCTGTGTGCGTTGGGATGACGGCTTTAGCACCGTAGACAAGGAAGAAAGGCGTGAAGCCGGTTGACTTGTTTGGAGTCGTGTGCAGACTCCAGAGGACGGATGGCAACTCATCGAGCCAGCAGCCAGCCGAGCGCTCCAGAGGCTCGACCAGTCAGGGCTTGATGCCGGACAGGATGAGGCCGTTTGCTCGCTCCACCTGGCCGTTTGACTGTGGATGGGCGACGAACGCTAGGTCCAGTCAGATGCACTGTGTCGCGCAGAAACGGGCCAAGGCGCCTTTGGCAAACTTCGTGTCATTGTTGGTGATGATGTTGTGTGGTACGCCGTACCGAATTGTGATGTCGGAGATGAAAGTCACGGCAGTCAGACCATTCAGCTTCTTGATTGGCTTCGCTTCTATCCACTTGGTGAACTTGTCCACCGTGACAAATAAGTGAGTTAGGCCACCTCGTGTCGTCTTGAATGGTCCCACCATGTCTAGGCCCCAAACTGCGAAGGGCCAGGCAATGGGGATGGTCTTGAGTGCAGAAGTCGGCTGATGCGGCTTGGAGCGGAACTTCTGGCACCCTTTACATTTTTGGACCAATTCCTTGGCCTCTTCCAAGGCCGTTGGCCAGAAGAAACCGTGTCGGAAGGCTTTGGCGACGAGTGCTCTTGAAGCCGCATGGTGGCCGCACTCGCCTTGATGGATGTCTTTGAGAATTGCTTGGCCTTGCTCTGGCTCTATGCAGCGCTGGTAGACACCAATGACGCTGTGCCTGACCAGCTCTCTGTTGACTATGGTGTAGGCTACTGCTCGGCATTGTACTTGCCGAGCTAAGGTCTCATCAGTCGGCAGATCCTTGCTCACCAGGAATTTGAGGATGGGCTGGGCCCATGAGGGTGCTGCTATTTCTTCGACTATCAAAACTGCGACCTAGATGAGGGCGGCTGGCTGGGAGGCGGCGGGTTGGAGTTAGCAACCGCTTGCTGGATTAATGAAGTCCCCGGGCCGACTGGTGCAGCCCTCGGGCCGAGTTCTGGAGTCTTCGGGCTGGCCGCCGCAGTCCCCGGGCCGGGTTCTGCAGTCCCTGGGCCGGCTTCGACTGTGGCGGCTTTGGAGCCATCTGCCAAAATCCTCGTACCATCTGCTGGAGCTCTGGAGTCGGATCCGACTTCTTCGGGGGGAGCCGACACAAAGATGGAGTCCGATTCTGGTGAAGGCTTGACAGACGGCTTGAGGAGGCGCTGAAGGGCGACGCCGGATGGTATTGCTTGGCGGTAGAGCCGATTCATGCCAGGGCGTCTGCTTGGTCGTTGTCGTATCTTGGCACATGGAGGAACTCGCACCCCTTGAAATATCCACTGAGTTGCTACACGAGGAAACGGTAGCTCGCCATGTTTGCATCTTTGGCGTCCCAGTCGCCAGACGACTGCTGGACTACTAAGTCTGAGTCGCCATAACGCAGGATCCGGCGAATGCCAAGTTCTTTGGCAAGCCGGAGCCCGTGAATGAGCGCCTCGTATTCGGTGACGTTGTTGGAGGCGGCAAAGTGGATTTGCAGTGTGTATTTGAGCTTGTCGCCTTTAGGAGAAGTGAGGACAACGCCGGCTCCCAAGCCGGTGCGCATCTTGGAGCCGTCGAAATGCATCCGCCAATGGGTGGAGTCGGGCGCCGGTGGTAGGTACTGGGTCTCGGCCCAGTCGACGAGGAAGTCGGCCAGTGCTTGTGACTTGATGGCGGTGCGGGGCTGGTAGTAGATGGTGTAGGGAGCCAGCTCTATGGCCCATTTGGCCACTCGGCCAGAAGCATCTCGGCTTCCGATGATCTCGGCAAGTGGGGTCGTGCAGACCACAGTGATTGGATGCTCTTGAAAGTAAGGCTTCAACTTCTTGGCGGCAAAGTGCATGCCATAGCACATCTTCTGGTAGTGGGGGTAGTTCTGCTTGGAGGTCGACAGTACTTCGCTCAGGTAATATACCGGTCTCTGGACAGGTAGTGCCTTTCCTTCCACCTTGTGTTCCACTACAATGACTGTGCTGACTACCCGGCTGGTGGCGGCGATGTACATGAGCATGGGCTCCTTAGGAGTCGGAGCCGCCAGAACGGGTGGAGTAGTCAACATCTTCTTCAACTGGAGAAAGGCTTCGTCCGCCTTGTGGTTCCACTCAAAAAAAGTGGTCTTCTTCATGAGCTGGTATAAGGGGAGAGCTTTCTCGCCCAGCCGACTGATGAATCGGTTAATGGACGCCAAGCAGACAGTGAACTTTTGCACGTCCAGCAGTCAACTGGGTACCTCCATCCACTTAATGGCCTTGATCTTTTCAGGGTTGCACTCTATGCCGCGTTCAGAGACCAGGAAGCCAAGGAGTTGGCCGGTTGGTACTCCGAAGACGCACTTCTTAGGGTTGAGCTTGATCTGGAATCGGCGCAGGTTCTCAAAGGTCTCCTTGAGGTCTTCCAGCAGCGTTCCATGCTTCTCCGTCTTCACCACCACATCGTCCACGTAAACGTGGGAGTTTCTACTGAGTTGCTTGAGGAGGCACTTCTGCATGCAACGACGAGAGGTGGCGCCGCCATTCCTCAAGCCGAACGTCATGGTCAGGTAGCAGAAGGCTCCAAACGGTGTGATGAAGGCGGTCTTCAGTCTGTAGCCGGATTCAGCTTGATTGGTGATATCCTGAATATGCATCTAAGAAGCTCAACAGCTCGCATCCGGCTGTGGAGTCTATCACCTGATCAATTCTTGGCAAAGCAAATGGGTCCTTGGGGCAAGCCTTGTTGAGGCTTCTGTAGTCAATACACATTCGCCACTGCTTGTTCTTCTTCAGTACCAGGACCAGGTTGGCCAGCCACTCTGGAAAGAATACTTCCATAATGAAGTCGGCTGCTAGGAGTCGGGCTATCTCTTCTCCGACAACTCTTCTCTTTTCTTCTGATAGGCGGCGCAAGGGCTGCCTGACTGGCTTCACATCAGATCAGACATGTAACTTGTGCTCGACAAATTCCATCGGTACACCTGGCATGTCTTTGGGGGACCATGCGAAGATGTCCCGATTCTCACGGAGGAAATCGACGAGCTCGCCTTCCTATTTGCTGTCGAGGTTTGCGCCTACGACAGCGTACCTCTCTGGGTGCTCCGGATCCAAGGGTATCTTCTTTGTCTCTTTGGCCGGCTTGAACAAACCCTCAGCCTCCGACTCCTTGGGGTTAGGCGACACCTCTAGCTGCTTGCCGGCCATCGCCACAACCCGGTCAAGGAGCCGCTTCTCGGCCGCGATCACCAGGGACTCGGCCAACCGACTACTTTCAGCCGCACAGGTAGACGACTTCCGGTAGTCACCAGCTACGGTCAGAATCCCCTTGGAACTAGGCATCTTCATCTTGAGGTAGGCGTAGTGGGGGACCGCCATAAACTTGGCCAGGGCGGGTCGGCCAAGTAATGCATGGTATGGGCTCTCGAGATCCACCACCTCAAACCAAACTGACTCTCGGCGAAAGTGATCTTTGTCTCCAAAGAGGATGTCCATCGGGATCTTGCTGATTGGTGAGCAGGAAAGGCCAGGAACAATGCCATGGAATACAGCCCGGCTGTTCTGAAGCTATCTTTGCTTGATTCCTAACTTCTCCATGGTGTCCTTGTACAGGATGTTGATGTTGCTGCCTCTGTCTATCAGAACTCGCGCGAAACGAGCAGCTCGTCTATCTGTGGCAAAGGTGGCATCCAAGACCAAGGCATAGGAGCCTGGACTCGGCATCACCTCTGGGTGATCAGCTCTGCTCCAACTAATAGGCTTCTCGGACCAGTGCATGAATTCTGGTGTCTCTGATGCTACTGCATTCACCTCTTGCTGCTACAGCCGCCTGCTACGTCGATCCTCAGCCACGCTGGTAAATACCACGTAGGCTCCATGCTCTTCGGGGTACCATCTTGTACTGTGCCGACTGGCCTGACAGCCGGCTGCTGGGGCGGAGGCGGCTGCCCAGCAGGTGGGGGAGGCAGGAGGCCGTCTCCTTTGGCGATCCTGGTGAGCCAGTGGCACTTCCGGGTGGTGTGGTTCGACGGCTTCACGCCGCTATGGAACTTGCAAGGACCATCCAGAGTCTGCTCGTATGAGGAAGTCGGCAACCAGTTGGGCTTGCCGCCTTTCTGTCGCTTGGGTGGAGACTGCCCTTCCGGCTGCTGGTCTTCGACTGTCGCCACCTGCCGGCTGCTGGAAGCCGGCTGTCGGGCCTTGCGCTTGTGGTCGCTTTGCTGTTGTCGCTGACTGGCGTCTCCAGCCGGAGTTCTAGGAGCCTGAGGGGCCACTTTGCCAGTCGCACTAACTTGAATCTCCGCCTTCATGGAGGAGTCGGCCGTGGCATACTTGTCTGCTATGATCAGCAGCTCGTCGAGGGTTTCTGGCTCGTCGCAGAGGAGCTTGTGCTTGAGGAGGGTGCCTTCTCTGCACCCGGCGGTGAAGTGCTCGATAGCCTGCACCTCGTGCACGCCCTCGCAGGAGTTCCGAAGCTCGGCCAACGTGTGAGGTAGTCGCAAGTCGACTCGTTGGGGCCTTGCACGCACAAGGAAAGCTGGCGAGGCTTGGGAGGACGCATGTACGTGCTTGTGAAGTTGCGGACGAATACATCGGTGAAGTCGACCCAGCTATTGATGATGCGGGGCTTCAGGCTGTTCAGCCATGTCCGTGTCGTGCCCTGGAGCATGAGCGGAACGTATTTTACGGCAACACGCTTGTTGCCGTTCGCTATGTTGACGGCCGTGGAGTAGTCAACCAGCCAGTCCTCCGGCTTCACGAAGCCGGTGTACTTGGGCATGTCTCTTGGGAGCGTGAACCCTTTGGGAAAGGGCTCATCTCGAATGCGGGGCCCGAAACAAGGCGGACCCAACTCGTCTTCTTCTTCCAGCGCCAGGGATCGGTGAAGTCGGTCGATCCGGTGGCGGGCGTCGTTTTCTATGACTCCCTCTCGGCGGCCAAGGCGGTCGCCGAGAGTCGTATGGTCAACAGGTGGCGGGGAGACTCGCCTTTCCTTGCGAGGAGGAGGAGGCGGACAGTCGTCCCGTCGTTCCACTGCTCTTGGGCGGCCGTCTTGGTCGCGCTCTATGGTAACGCGAGTCCGGCTGCGGCTGATAGCTGGATCCTTGTCTTTCCTTCCGCGGGCGCCGCCAGTCGGTATTCGAGACGTCGCGCCTTGGTCTCGGTGTGGAGGCGAGTCATCGTCTTGTCGTTGCGGCGCCTCTGTGCAGTAGCCGGCCTCATTTTGCCCGGCAGCTGCGTCGAGGAGCCGCTGGACTCGCTCCATCATCAGGCGGCGCTCTTCACCCTCGAAGTTGTCTAGCTCGTCCGCCGCTGCCTGGGCGGCTCGAATGTTCTCCGCAGGCGTGGCGTATATAGGGTGATTTGCCCCGAATAGGTTGGCGATGGCCACGCCGCGCTGCTGGACCGCGCCTAGGCGGCTAGGCCTAGTTGGGGCTGGCGAGCCACCTACAGCGCGATCCATCTCACGCTGGTAGGCTTCTGACAAGCGTCTCATGCTAGCCAGCTTCTTCGCGCCTTCGACGAGCTGAAGGCGGCGCGCCTCCAGTGTCTCCGTGTCAGCGTCTTCCGGAATGGGCGCGGTCAGGTCTTGCAGTGCCGCGCCAAGTGGGTCATGCGCTCCTCCGCCGAGATGCTCGTCATGACTGATGATGAGCACCTCTGTGATGGTGCTTCCATCGCTCTCCACGCGAGGGAGTGGCTCGTCGTAGACCACCACGTCGGTGGGGAACGCGTCGAGCGATGCGGTGTCAGAGTCGACCAGCATCGGGTCGGTGGAGCCTACAGACTCCAAGTCCACGGCAGTCTCGTCGGCGACATGGAGTTGGTCAAGGAGGCCTGTGAGGAGGCTCTCGGGGACGCCCGTGCCTGCGTCGGATGCAGGCTCGTTGGAGAGGCGAACCTCGCCGACAAGATCGGCGAGGCAGCAGGCCGCGCAGGCGATCTCAGCACCGTGCAGCGCGTCGGCGCAAACTCCGTCTGGCATGTCGGGTGGGCTGCGCACGCCAAGGAGGAAAAGCGTTCCCGTCCAGAACAGGTCTCCGGACGACGGTGCACCAGGCCCCACGGTGGGCGCCAAATGTCGGGGGTTGGGTGCGACATATGCCAAAGGATGCCTTATCATGGTGGGAGCGAGTAGAACGTCGCCGGTGCCTGGAAACGGAATAAGGCGAAGGCATGCACGCCGGCGAATCTTACCCAGCTTCGGGGCTCTCCGTGGAGATAACACCCCTACTGCTGCTCTGCGGGGTCTCGCATGATCACTATGGCAAAGTCTGTACACGGTTGCTCCTTGAGCTGTTTCCTGGAGGTAGGAGAAGGCAAGGCTAGCTCTCTCCTTCCTATATGATCTGGGCTAGTGCTAATGGATTCCAACCCTTTGCATGGGTGCCCTGGGGGGTTTATATAGGCCTACCCCCAGGGGTACAATGGTAATATGGCTGGACGCGGGCCCAGCCGTCAGTCTCTCTGGCCGCAGTCTTATTCGCCGACTCCTGGGGCCCGCCGACTGGTGGGGCCCGCCGACTGGCTTGGTATGGAGCCGACAGGCCGCATCCGCCGCGGGCGGGTCTTGCCAGCTGCAGATTACTGTAGCCGTGCTTCTAATGACACGGGCTTGGTCATGGGGTCGTGGCAACAGCCCCGCCGTCGGGCGGGCGATCACTGTTGCCACTCCTTGTCGCGTCTGGTTAATGGTGCGTGGGGCCCGTGGGAGGGGCCGGCCGACTCCCAACTGGGCTGACTGGTGGCGCACTCGCCGTCTTCCGTACGCCCGCCGACTGGTAGGACCCGTCGTCCTTGGGTCGTACCGGCAGGCCGTCATGGGCACAGGACTCCGCCCACTGGGGCTGACGTCAGGGCCGGCATGGCAATAGTGTCGCGCCGGGCAGAGATCTCCGCGGGTACGGCGTACTGTGGCCACGCCTGCCCTTGGAAAAGGGTGGGAGTGGACCTTACTATGGCCACTCCCCGCCCCGTCCCTCTTTGTGAGGGCATGGGGGTTGTTGGCGTCGCGGGCTGACTCCCCATGGCCGGCTTCTCTGGAAGTCGCCAGTCAGGAGTCGGCTCATCCTGAAGTCGTCCTCGGGACTCGGCCGCGAGTGGGCAGTCGGCTGCCTCGCAGCCGACTCTCAGAAAGCGGCTCTTCATCCTGGGGTCTTGAGGGGTGCAGCCTGCCCCGATGTCTTGAAAGGTTTTGGGCCTGGGTTAGCCTGCCCGTGGCCCATTACTCTGACACTCTTCGTTCGTTCTCCACTATTAGTGACTTTGGAGTGACTCTTTGTTGCATGTTGAGGGATAGTTATGTGATCCAATTATGTTAGTATTGTTGAGGGAACTTACACTAGCGAAAGTATGAACCCTAGGCCTTGTTTCCACACATTGCAATACCGTTTAAGCTCACTTTTATCACTTGTTACCTTGCTGTTTTTATTATTTCAGATTACAAAAACTATTATCTACTATCCATATACCACTTGTATCACCATCTCTTCGCCGAACTAGTGCACCTATGTAATTTACCATTGTATTGGGTGTGTTGGGGACACAAGAGACTCTTCGTTATTTGGTTGCAGGGTTGCTTGAGAGAGACCATCTTCATCCTACGCCTCCTACGGATTGCTAAACCTTAGGTCATCCACTTGAGGGAAATTTGCTACTGTCCTACAAACTTGTGCACTTGCAGGCCCAACAACGTCTACAAGAAGAAGGTTGTGTAGTAGACATCAAGCTCTTTCCTGGCGCCGTTGCCGGGGATGTGAGTGCTTGAAGGTATATCTTTAGATCTTGCAATCGAGTCTTTTAGTTTCTTGTTTGATCACTAGTTTAGTTTATAAAAGAAAATTACAAAAATATGGAATTGAGTTTGTCTCATATGCTTCATCTTTTTAATATCTTTCGTGAGTATGATGGAAAGGAAAATTGTGCTCAAGTGCTAGAAGAAGAAATCTATAAAATGTTTGGCACTAAATATTTGAATGATGAGCATGATTGCAATGTTGTTAGTACAAATTATTTGAATATCCATGATGCTAATGATGATTGCACTAGTTATGATGAAAATGTCTCCTATAAACATGTCAATTTTTGTGGAGTGCATTGGGTTTGTAAGTACACACCAAATAGGGAAGATAGATATTGCAAGAAGCATAAGTACTTAGAAACCAGATTGTTGCAAGAAGAGCTAGATGAATGTGCTGAAAACTTAAATTATCTTGGCCGTACTTGTGGACTTTGCAATGAAAGTGGTCATTTAGCTATCCGATGCAAATTGTTTCACGATCTAATCGTGTCCAAAAATTGTGATGACTTGATTTCCCTTGCACATTATAATGAACTTAGTTTGCTTATGGGTTATGAAGAAATGAAACGTTTAACTAATTATCTTCCAGAATTTGCCCATTACAAACTTGTTGGCTTTGATCTAGAAGAAATTTATATGTATTGTGCGGTGAATTGCATTGAAAATCCTTATATTGCCAATTACATATAAAGAAAATAAAACAAATAGAAGACGAAGAGAATACTAATGAAAGGGAAGAGACTTCCCAATATCCTCCTATTATTTCTTATGATGAATCAGGTAACGAGGAGGAGCCTTCTACTCAACCAATCTCATTAATAAGGAGTTCCAAAAATAGGATTGAACCCCCACATGATGTGGTGAAGAGGAAGAAAAGAAAAAGGAAGAGAGGTAAAAAGGTATCTCTCCCAAATAAAGTTGCTCCTATTATTGTTATGCCTCATGAAAATGAAGATGATACACTTGATGATGATCTTGTTATGCCTATTGCTTGTTGTGATGATTATGATTGGGAAGATAATGATACTTCTTATGATCTTGAAAATCTTTTTGGCACTTGCTTGGAAGAATATAATAATTGCTATACTATTGGTGCTATCTATACTATTAATGATGAGAGTGATTATGCTTATGATATGAAAAGGCCCAAGCTTGGGGAAGCTATGTTTGAGGAGGATGACATATTTGAGAATATATTTGCTTCAATTAATGTTTTTCTCAAGCTTGGGGATGCTATGCTTAATAATGATAATATTTTTAGTCTCCCAAGTTTTGATATGCAAGTTTATAATGATGATAGCATGCCTACTACTTATGATGATTATTATGATGATACTTATGCTATAAAAAGTAGTGATTATTTTTATAAAACTTGTCATGATTATGATTACCCCTTCTCTGAACATTACTCTTTTAATGTGGAAACAATTTATAGTATTCAAGTCTCTTCTGATACTCCCACTATTCCGACTGAGAAGAAATTTGCTTATGTGGAGAGTAATAAAATTTCTATGCTTGTAGATCATGAAAAGAATGCTTTAGGTGCTGGTTATATTGTTGAATTCATTCATGATGCTACTGAAAATTATTATGAGGGAGGAACATATGCTTGTAGGAATTGCAATAATACCAAGTTTCCTCTCTATGTGCTTAAAATCTTGAAGTTATGCTTGTTTTACTCTCCTATGCTAGTTGATTATTGTTCCCATAAGTTCTTTGCTCACAAAATCCCTATGCATAGGAAGCATGTTAGACTTAAATGTGCTAGTCATATTCTTCATGATCCTCTCTTTATGTTTCAATTCTTATCTTTTATGTGAGCATCATTGAAATCATCGTGCCTAGCTAGGGGCATTAAACGATAGCGCTTGTTGGGAGGCAACCCAATTTTATTTTTTTCCTTGCTTTTTGCTCCTGTTTAGCAATAAATAATTCATCTATCCTCTGTTTAGATGTGTTTCTATGCTTTTAATTAGTGTTTGTGCCAAGTATAACCTTTGGGAAGACTTGGGGAAAGTCTTTGCGATCATGCTGTAAAAAAACAGAAACTTTAGCGCTCACGAGAATTGCTGCCATTTTTATTTGGAGAGTGATATTTAGTTAATTATTTTTGCAGATGATTAATAGATAAATTCCTCAGGTCAAGCAATTTATTTGAGAATTTTATGAGTTCCAGAAGTATACGTTTGATCCAGATTACTACAGACCGTTCTGTTTTTGACAGATTCTGTTTTTCGTGTGTATTTTGATGAATCTATAGCTAGTAAAATAGTTTATAAACCATAGAGAAGTTGGAATACAATAGGTTTAACACCAATATAAATAAACAATTAGTTCATTACAGTACCTTGAAGTAGTGTTTTGGTTTCTTTCGCTAACGGAGCTTACGAGTTTTCTGTTAAGTTTTGTGTTGTGAAGTTTTCATGTTTTGGGTAAAGATTCGATGGACTGTGGAATAAGGAGTGGCAAGAGCCTAAGCTTGGGGATGCCCAAGGCACCCCAAGGTAATATTCAAGGACAACCAAGATCGCGGGGCATCCCCTCTTTCGTCTTCGTTCATCGGTAACTTTACTTGGAGCTATATTTTTACTCGCCACATGATATGTGTTTTGCTTGGAGCGTCAATTTATTTTGTTAGGATTTGCTTGCTGTTATTTAGAACAATGTTTTGCATCTTTTATTTCAATAAAAGTGGCATTAATAGTCTTTAGTATGCCTATGTTACAAGTATACATGTTGCTGTTTGAAAACAGAAAGTTTACCGCTGTTGCAATAATTCCCTAGAAAAGTCAGAATGTGATACAATGTTGAAACCTTTTGAATATTAAGCTCTGATAAATTTACTACAGTGGGAATTTTCTTTTATAATTTTTGGATCTAGGGAAGTATGGATGTTGCAGCATTCTTTACAGACTATCCTGTTTAGGCAGATTGCTGTTATGTTTGCATTGTTTGCATATGTTTGCTTCTTTAATGATTCTATTTGAGGATAGGACTATTAAATATGCAGAGTCATTTAGTATGCAATGTTGAATAATAAGTGATTTGCTACAGTAGAGTATGATAAGGTTTTGGCAATGGTTTATACTAACTCATCTCACTAGTCCTTGTTGAGTTTTGTGTGGATGAAGCTTTTGAGATTTAGGGAGACCGTGATATGAGAGAAATTAAGGAGACACAAAAGCTCAAGCTTGGGGATGCCCCGGTTGGCATCCCACCTTTCTTCTTCAACAACTATCGGTTAGTATCGGTTGATCCTAAGTTTTTGCTTCTTCACATGATGTTTGCTATTCTTAGATGTCATTTTATTTTGCTTTGCTTGCTGTTTGAATAGAATACCAAGATCTGAAATTATTAAATGTTAGAGAGTCTTCACATAGTTGCATAATTATTCGACTACTCATTGATCTTCACTTATATCTTTCAGATTAGTTTGTCGTTTGCTCTAGTGCTTCACTTATACCTTTTAGAGCATGGTGGTAGTTTTGTTTTGAAGAAATAGATGAACTCTCATGCTTCACTTAGATTATTTTGAGAGTCTTAAATAGCATGGTAATTTGCTTAAAATCCTAATATGCTAGGTACTCAAGAATAATAAAATTCTCTTATGAGTGTGTTGAATACTAAGAGAAGTTTGATGCTTGACGATTGTTTTGAGATATGGAGATGGTGATATTAGAGTCATGCTAGTTGAGTAGTTGTGAATTTGAGAAATACTTGTGTTGAAGTTTGTGATTCCCGTAGCATGCACGTATGGTGAACCGTTATGTGATGAAGTCAGAGCATGATTTATTTATTGATTGCCTTCCTTCTGAGTGGCGGTCGAGGACGAGCGATGGTCTTTTCCTACCAATCTATCCCCCTAGGAGCATGCGCGTAGTGCCGAGGTTTTTGATAACTTGTAGATTTTTGCAATAAGTATGTGAGTTCTTTATGACTAATGTTGAGTCCATGGATTATACGCACTCTCATCCTTCCATCCTTGCTAGCCTCTTCGGCACCGTGCATTGCCCGTTCTCACATTGAGAGTTGGTGCAAACTTCACCGGTGCATCCAAACCCCGTGATATGATACGCTCTGTCACACATAAACCTCCTTATATCTTCCTCAAAACAGCCACCATACCTACCTATTAGGCATTTCCATAGCCATTCTGAGATATATTGCCATGCAACTTTCCACCGTTCCATTTATTATGACATGCATCATCATTGTCATATTGCTTTGCATGATCATGTAGTTGACATAGTATTTGTGGCAAAGCCACCGTTCATAATTCTTTCATACATGTCACTCTTGATTCATTGCATATCCCGGTACACCGCCGGAGGCATTCATATAGAGTCATACTTTGTTCTAGTATCGAGTTGTAATCATTGAGTTGTAAATAAATAGAAGTGTGATAATCATCATTCAATAGAGCATTGTCCCAAAAAAAGGGGGGAGGCCAAATAAAAAAAGAAAGGCCAAATAAAAAATAAAAAAGGGACAATGCTACTATCCTTTTTCCACACTTGTGCTTCAAAGTAGCACCATGATCTTTATGATAGAGAGTCTCTTGTTTTGTCACTTTCATATACTAGTGGGAATTTTTCATTATAGAACTTGGCTTGTATATTCCAACAATGGGCCTCCTCAATTGCCCTAGGTCTTCATGAGCAAGCAAGTTGGATGCACACCCACTAGTTTCTTTTGTTGAGCTTTCATACATTTATAGCTCTAGTGCATCCGTTGCATGGCAATCCCTACTCCTTGCATTAACATCAATCGGTGGGCATCTCCATAGCCCATTGATTAGCCTCGTTGATGTGAGACTTTATTCCTTTTTGTCTTCTCCACATAACCCCCCTCATTATATGCTATTCCACCCATAGTGTTATATCCATGGCTCGCGCTCATGTATTGCGTGAAAGTTTATGAGTTTGAGATTACTAAAGTATGAAACAATTGCTTGGCTTGTCATCGGGGTTGTGCATGATTTAAATATTTTGTGTGGTGAACATGGAGCATAGCCAGACTATATGATTTTGTAGGGATAACTTTCTTTGGCCATGTTATTTTGAGAAGACATGATTGCTTTCTTAGTATGCTTGAAGTATTATTATTTTTATGTCAATATTAAACTTTTGTCTTAAATCTTATGGATCTGAATATTCATGCCACAATTAAGAAGAATTACATTGAAATTATGCCAACTAGCATTCCACATCAAAAATTATCTTTTTATCATTTACCTACTCGAGGACGAGCAGGAATTAAGCTTGGGGATGCTTGATACGTCTCCAACATATCTATAATTTTTGATTGCTCCATGCTATATTATCTACTTTTTTGGGCATTATTGGGCTTTTTTATCCACTTTTATATTACTTTTGGGACTAACCTATTAACCGGAGGCCCAGCCCAGATTTGCTGTTTTATGCCTATTTCAGAGTTCCGAAGAAAAGGAATATCAGACGGAGTCGAAACGGAACGAAATCAACTGGAGAAGTTATTTTTGGAAGGAAACACACCTGATGGACTTGGACCCCACGTCAGGGGAGGCACGAGGTGCTCACGAGGGTGGGGGCGCCCCCCCTAGGGCGCGCCCCCTGTCTTGTGGGGCCCCCGTGGCTCCTCCGACGTCCTCCCTGCACCCATATATATCCACGTACCCTAAAACTTCCAGAACAGAACATAGATCGGGAGTTCCGCCGCCAGAAGTCTCCGTAGCCACCAAAAACCAATCGGGACCCTGTTCCGTCACCCTGCCGGAGGGGGGAACCCTCACCGGTGGCCATCTTCATCATCCCGGCGCTCTCCATGACGAGGAGGGAGTAGTTCTCCCGCGGGGGTGAGGGTATGTACCAGTAGCTATGTGTTTGATCTCTCTCTCTCTCTCTCTCTCGTGTTCTTGAGATGATACGATCTTGATGTATCGCGAGCTTTGCTATTATATTTGGATCCTATGATGTTTCTTCCCCCCTCTACTCTCTTGTAACGAATCGAGTTTCCCCTTTGAAGTAATCTTATCGGATTGAGTCTTTAAAGACTTGAGAACACTTGATGTATGTCTTGCCGTGGATATCTGTGGTGACAATGGGATACCACGTGCCACTTGATGTATGTTAAGGTGACCAACTTGCGGGTTTTGTGACATTGGGAACCTATGCAGGGGTTGGCACACGTTTTCATCGTGATTCTCCGGTAGAACTTTGGGGCACTCTTTGAGGTCCTTTGTGTTGGTTGAATAGATGAATTGAGATTGTGTGATGCATATCGTATAATCATACCCACGGATACTTGAGGTGACATTGGAGTATCTAGGTGACATTAGGGTTTTGGTTGATTTGTGTCTTAAGGTGTTATTCTAGTACGAACTCTAGGGCTGTTTGTGACACTTATAGGCATAGCCCAATGGATTGATTGGAAAGAATAACTTTGAGGTGGTTTCGTACCCTACCATAATCTCTTCGTTCTTCTCCACTATTAGTGACTTTGGAGTGACTCTTTGTTGCATGTTGAGGGATAGTTATGTGATCCAATTATGATAGTATTGTTGAGGGAACTTACACTAGCGAAAGTATGAACCCTAGGCCTTGTTTCCACACATTGCAATACCGTTTAAGCTCACTTTTATCACTTGTTACCTTGCTGTTTTTATATTTTTAGATTACAAAAACCTTTATCTACCATCCATATACCACTTGTATCACCATCTCTTCGCCGAACTAGTGCACCTATACAATTTACCATTGTATTGGGTGTGTTGGGGACACAAGAGACTCTTTGTTATTTGGTTGCAGGGTTGCTTGAGAGAGACCATCTTCATCCTACGCCTCCTACGGATTGATAAACCTTAGGTCATCCACTTGACGGAAATTTGCTACTGTCCTACAAACATGTGCACTTGCAGGCCCAACAACGTCTACAAGAAGAAGGTTGTGTAGTAGACATCACCCACCATGGATTTTCCTCCGCCTCGCCACGTCCTTCTTCACCCGCAGCCGTCCCCGGCGCGACCGCCGCCCCGCACCGGCCGCAGCCTGCTGTTGCCGCCGTGGCCTCCGCCCCGTTCGCCGTAGCGGCTGTGCCCCGCCGCTGCTCGGGCCCCCCTGCATGCGCCCCATTCCCCACTGCTCCGCCCGCACCGGCCGCGGCAGCCCACACCCGCAAACACAGCGCCCGCTCCGCCCATCTCCGCCGCCTGCCGCTCGCTCGTCAGCGGCGACCCGCTCCCCGCCTCGCCTCCACGCGGCCTGCCCCCTGCCCGCCGCCGGCCGCCACTCCTCGCGCGGCCTGCTGCCGCCCCCTGCTAGCTGCTTTTGGGCTGCTATTGCTGCTGCATACAGGCCGGGTGCCCCTATTAGATTACGTGCTAATGCCCCCTAATCCTAACACTAAGTAAGCATTGATAGTAGGCCCCACTACTTAATTAGATTAACTAAAACCATTTAAAATTCTGTTTAACAAAATTGTCCCACTGACATGCGGGTCCCACTGCTAAATAAATCTAGTTAGTTAAATAGTTTAACTAGTAGTCTATGACATGTGGCCCCCACATGTCAGTTGGAGCAGTCAAACCAGTCAACAGGTTGACTGTTGACTGCTAACTAGGCGGTCAACAGGACCCACCTGTCAGTCAAATAGTCATATCTCTGGGTACACTTTGGTGTACCTATAGCATTTAGTATTTAATATATTTTCGAATTAAATCAACTCCAGAATTTTAGAAAATCATTTAAAAACTTTAAAATTTAATATAAAATAAATCGTAACTAGGATGAAAAAAACTTTGTACATGAAAGTTGCTCAGAACAACGAGATGAATTCGGATACGCAGCCCGTTCGTCCGCCACACAACCCTAGCATACCGAACATGCAACCATCCCTCTTCGTTTCATCTGTCCGAAAATGGCAAACACCGGGAAGACTTTCCCGATTGTTTCCCCCCTTCGCCGGTAGCACCTAGTACTGCGTTAGGTCATCCCTAGCACCGTGTATTGCTATGTTATGCCTTGTGTTGCTTTGATTGCTTTGTTATTTAGTGTGGTCCCCCTCCGTTACTTCTTTCCGGTAGACCCTGAAACTGCCGGCGACCCCCAGTTTGACTACGGTGTTGACGACCCCTCTCTCTTGCCAGAGCAACCAGTCAAGCCCCCCCTGATCACCAGATATCGCATACTCTCCTCTATACTGCTTGCATTAGAGTAGTGTAGCATGTTACTGCTTTCCGTTAATCCTATTCTGATGCATAGCCTATCATTGTTGCTACAACTGTTGATACCTTACCTGCAATCCTAAATGCTTAGTATAGGATGCTAGATTATCATCAGTGGCCCTACACTCTTGTCCGTCTGCCATGCTATACTACTGGGCCATGATCACTTCGAGAGGTGATCACGGGCATATACTATATACTTTACACTGTTACATTATCGGTGATACTGTTTGGAGATGGGGGCTGAAGGGGCAGGTGGCTCCATCCAGGTAGTGGTGGGCCTGACTTCCCGACGGCCCCCGACTGTTACTTTGAGGCAGAGCGACAGGGCAGGTTGAGACCACCTAGGAGAGAGGTGGGCCTGGCCCTGGTCGGCGTTCGCGGATACTTAAACACGCTTAACGAGATCTTGGTATTTAATCTGAGTCTGGCCACTGGCTTATACGCACTAACCATCTACGCGGGGACAGTTATGGGCACTTGACGTCGTGGTATCAGCCGAAGCCTTCGTGACGTCAGCGACTCAGCGGCGCGCGCCGGGTTGGACCGCGTAACGCAACTTCCTTTGTAATGGAGGTTGCTAGGTCTGCTCACTGGCCGCCCTCGCAATGTGCAGGTGTGCAATGGGTGATGAGCCCAGACCCCTGCGCCATAGGATTTAGACCGGCATGCTGACCTCTCTGTTGTGCCTAGGTAGGGCTGCGACGTGTTGATCTTCCGAGGCCGGGCATGACCCAGGAAAGTGTGTCCGGCCAAATGGGATCGAACGTGTTGGGTTATGTGGTGCACCCCTGCAGGGAAGTTGATCTATTCAAATAGCCGTGTCCCTTGGTAAAAGGACGACCCAGAGTTTTACCTTGACCTTATGACAACTAGAACCGGATACTTAATAAAACACACCCTTCCAAGTGCCAGATACAACCGGTGATCGCTCTCTCACAGGGCGACGAAGGGAGGATCATCGGTTAGGATTATGCTATGCAATGATACTGGGTGAACTTACCATCTACTCTCTTCTCCTGCTGCAAGATGGAGGTGGCCAGAAGCGTAGTCTTTGACAGGACTAGTTATCCCCCTCTTATCCTGGCATTCTGCAGTTCAGTCCACATATGTTACCCCTTTTCCATTTGATACGAATGCATACATATGTAGTGTAGTTCCTTGCTTGCGAGTACTTTGGATGAGTACTCACGGTTGCTTTGCTCCCCCTTTTCCCCCTTTACTATACCCGATTGCTGCGACCAGACGTTGGAGCCAAGGAGCCAGACGCCACCGTCGACGACAACTACTACTACACTGGAGGTGCCTACTACTACGTGCAGCCCGCTGACGACGACCAAGAGTAGTTTAGGAGGATCCCAGGCAGGAGGCCTGCGCCTCTTTCGATCTGTATCCCAATTTGTGCTAGCCTTCTTAAGGCAAACTTGTTTAACTTATGTCTGTACTCAGATATTGTTGCTTCCGCTGACTCGTCTATGGTTGAGCTCTTGTATTCAAGCCCTCGAGGCCCCTGGCTTGTAATATGATGCTTGTATGACTATTTTATTTGTAGAGTTGTGTTGTGATATCTTCCCGAGAGTCCCTGATCTTGATCGTACACGTTTGCGTGTATGATTAGTGTATGATTGAATCGGGGGCGTCACAAGTTGGTATCAGAGCCGACTGCTTGTAGGAATCCCCCTTCCACACTCCTTGGCCGAAGTCGAGTCTAGACATTACAAAACTTTTTACTAACATGGTTGTGTGTCTTACAGGCCCACGTCGCCATTTGGGTGGTATTAGAATCTTTTACTCCTTGATCTTTACTCTAGGACTCTAATCTCTCCCCTATTCGGGTTAAATGATTTTGCTAAAAAGACTAACTTTTGGTTCTCGAAAGACTTTCTCCCGGAGACCCCCTCACTCCAGATGTCTGCTGCACCAGAAGAATCCGAAGATACTCTCCGATGTTCTCTTGAGACTTTAAGGCGTCGCTTTTGCAATTCCCTTCCATCGATAAACCCCTATGGATAACCACGTATACTCGCCATTCATACAATGTTTCCCAGTTGATCTTGTTATTACAAGATACCCTGAAATTCTCTCTGTTGTTCCGAGAATTCTTTGAGCTTACTGCCTTGTTGTTCTTTGTCACCTGAATACCCCTACGGATAATTCTCGCACTTACCGAGTATCCGCTCATCCCCAGTTGATTCAAGTATTTCACAAAAGTGTTCAAAATACCATTCGATCTTTCAAAAATCCTCAGGAGCCTTTTTGCTCTTGAAATTCTTGCTTACTTGCATTATGATTAATTTTAAGTCTGGTAATCTTATTGGCTTCCTTTGTTATTATCATTTTGATTTCCTTGATTCAATATGTTGCGAATGCTCGCGATCATCAGTAGAATACTAGAATTCTTCCTTTTGGCTCAGACGTCATTCCAGGTCTGAGCTGGTTCTCGCCAATCATATTGTCGTCAAATTGTGCCCCTAAGACTATTCAACCTATCCATCCTTGATCAGAGTGTCTACTTCTGATCCTTCGATTTGGATTCATAATTCCTTTGCATTTATGCTTCGAATTATTCAGATGATTCTATAACCTGATGCATTTGCATTCTTTCCTTTTCTGGTTGAGTACCGATACTCACATCAGATTCTTTGTGGACCGTCAAGTCCTTTGTTGGATTCTGAAAGTGTCGTTCATATTCAAATAACCTTGTGAGCCTTTCCACGGATATATAAAGCCTTTGGTAAATTGTATCCTCTATTTTCTCAACCATGCTTTGTTTTTGAGCTGGTGGTATTTACTATTGAAGCTTGTGGTATATGTTTCCACGATACCCTGATGGGTTGAACCTATGCCTTCCTTAATATGTGTGAACTCGAAAGTTTTTACGAGTCATACACTTCTGGTATTTTGCCAGATAAAATTTCAACACTACAACTTCCTCGAAGGTGAGAAGTGAATGAAAGGTTGTGCATTGGAGAAGTGGGAGTCGACCTTGAACTTTGTGTTCATGCCCATGGACCCGATGTGAAACTTATCATCGAAGCTTCTTGTAAATGATATTAATCCCCTTGTTATAAGTCCATCCTGTATCTATGTTTGGTCCTTTGCAATCAGGGTTCCGACCATATTTTCTCATTAATACCATTTATTAGACAAGTTGAGTACTTGTCTTGTGCAGATCATTGCACTTGTCCAACCTCTATTATGATCTACCTTTGAGTATTACCCTTGGTATCTCGAGGATATCATGCCATTGCACTACATCCTATGAACTTTTGATGGAGTACTACCTTACCCTCTCTTTGTCACTTCATGGGTTCTGGGTTGTTTGTCAACCGAGAACACCGATAAGTGAATCGATTCCACACTCTGACTCAATAACTCTAAGTAATTTTCATTGCTTGCGAGTTTAATAATCCTTCAAGTCATTCCTAGCATGATCGGCTATATCATTATCGTGCCAAATTTTACCTGTGCTACCTGGTTCTTCTTCCCGAAGCACAAATTTCAACGATGAGCTAAGCTTACGTCGATCTTCCTTGTCAAATCATTTCGCCTTGAACAACAAGCTTGATTTCAAGTTTGTGTCGTACCCATGATTCCAATAACCTTTCGCTTCATCATTCCTTTTGCTTGATGTCGTTGCTGCTCGATGGCATCTTCATAG
This sequence comes from Triticum dicoccoides, assembly GCF_002162155.2. Lineage (NCBI taxonomy): Eukaryota > Viridiplantae > Streptophyta > Magnoliopsida > Poales > Poaceae > Triticum > Triticum dicoccoides. Next base: position 175,795,702 of record NC_041388.1, read on the forward strand.
GGCCTCTCGACAAAATTTGTTGTCATCACCATCAATATACTGCCTTGTTCTACGACATCAATCGAATTCTTGAGGAGAAATACCATCCTTGCCCGTCGATGATTCGTGTTGACTTCGACACCATCCTTGACTTCCGGCCAATACAGACTTGGACATGTTTTGGTTATATCTTACATTCCTTGACATTCTTGGAATTGTTCATTTGTACTTCTTGAGACCTTCAGATTCAATCTTGCTTGAAACACCATGTCCATGCTATCCCGAAGCATGATTGTGGTACTCCGAACATCATTAAGAACATTGGAGGTGCAATACTAACTGTTTCTTGATCACTTATTCAAACACCATTGTTTGGGTAACATCATGAAATTCCTCTCCCCTTGCCTAAATGGTTTTCTACTTACTACCCTGTCATGGATATCTTGCTTTGCTTGTCCTTGGGAAGGATAAACCCCTGAAATGTGTGTTTAAACACCTTTTCCTTTCCGTTGCTCTGTTTAATCTGATGATCACATTTTCCTTTCCATTGTTTGGATTAATGTTTCTTGTAATCTGACTTAGCTGAGCGGTGATAATTCACTGCTTAGGGAAGCACCTCGTTGTACCACTCTGTCTGTAAGACCCTGTTACTATTGTTGATGACATTCCGGTAACCCCCGATGGACGAGAACTTTGCCTATTGGTTCGCCTCGTTTCAACAAGCAGGAAAATGGTTCTCTTCGTCCCTCCCCCTTGGTACCAATGTTGTTGCCGACATAACTGATAGGCTACTCTCTGACCTGTCTTGCTATCATGACCGTACAAGATGTCACCGCTCCTCCTACTTTTAACCCACATGGTGGGCCCATAACCCACAGTTCCACAGGATCGAAACCTGACTCTCCTGTACAATCCTGTTTCTAATGGTTATTCCCCACGCTTGGCCTCGTATTTAATTCACGGGCCACCTTCCTAGTGCTCTATTCTAGTACCAAACGCAATACTTACTCTCGCTGCTCTGAACCCCTTTCTCACTCTGGTTTCGAGCACCTATCTATCTGCTTGGAACCTCTTATTGTACCTTCATACCTTACTCTTGATGTATTTTATATGTTCAACTCAAGAGATAATCTTATGCTCATTCATGGGTTAACCCCAGATTGTTTCCCTCATAAGCACTCTGTCGTAGCCGAGCTGCCCCTTACCTATTCGTGAGTACGGTGAAGGTTCGGAAGGAAGGACGACCACTTCATCATGATGACCCGAAGCAGAGAAATGAAGACATCAATGTAATGGATCGACCTCTTCGAGAAGAGCAACTAAGACCGAGAAGAATCATTAGAATTTAGTAACCAGATCTTTCCCCTTACTCCGCCTCTTAAAATCTCGGGACGAGATTTATTGTAGTGGAGGAGAATTGTGACGCCCAGATAATTAAGCTACAATAAACCTCTGCTAATGATGCCATGTCACCTTGGTTACTGTTGATAAACTCGCGTTAGTTCAAAACCATTCAAATCCAAATTTTAATTAAAGGCAAACAACAAAAGTTTTTGAACAGTAAAACTAAAATGTTCACCCTATTCTAAAGATTCCATTAATCACTGTTACGTTGAAAACCAACCATATTTGACTCACCTAGTAATACCTAGAGATTTATTAAGTGGTCCAGCATGCAAACTACTTGGCCTTTCAATTTTAAGAATATTTGAACAAGTCTCATTTGGGTCCAAACTTTTTGTGTGGCTGTAGGATAGAACCTGGGAATTATGTGCCAAGTTTCAACTACAACTAAAATCTTTTGCTACTAAAAGAAAATACCAACCTGTAAATAAAATAGAAAGTAAAAAAATAAAAGAAAATAAAACACAATGGGCACCTGGGCCTCAAGTATTCAGGGGGAGGCCCAGCCCACTAGTGGCGCCATCCCCTTCCTCCTGTTCACGGGAGGGGGGTCGTGGCAGCAATCCGGCCACCATGGCCACTGGTGCCGACGTGCCGGGCATCCCACGGCCCCCCTAGGTGGTTAAGACGGACGCCCCCGAACCCCCCTGCCAACCCTAGCTCCTCCTTTCCCTTGTTTGCCTCTCCCCTTCCCAGATTCGCTCGTGCCCGAGCACTGCCGTCACCGCGCCATCGTTGTCGCCGCGCACCAGAGCCTCCCCGAGCTTCACGGCAGTGTCCAGGAGCCCCGACGGGTCCTACTTCGTCAACTACACCACCGGAGCGAGGCTGGAGAGCCTCGACGCCATCGCCCACATCGTCTTCGTCTTCGGAACACCGCCGTCGGTCGCTTTCGATCCACAACCACCGCTGCCTCCTCGCCTCCGTCGAGCTCGGCCACCGCATCGATGTGAGGCCCCTTTCCGTTTTCCCCTCTCCCTCTTCTATTCCCCTGCCTTAGGACGCCGCCCCACCGCGCCCGAACTCCCGGCGAGCTCGTGGTCGCCGTGCTCGTGGCCGCACAGCCGCGAGCCCCTCCCATGCGCGCTCACCCACCCCCGCTGCCGCCCTGACCTGGCTCCGCCCTGCGCCCGAGGTCGCAAGCCCCTGCCCACCATGGATTTTCCTCTGCCTCGCCACGTCCTTCTTCACCCGCAGCCGTCCCCGGTGCGACCGCAGCCCCGCACTGGCCGCTGCCTGTTGTTGCCGCCGTGGCCTCCGCCCCGTTCGCCGCAGCGGCTGTGCCCCGCCGCTGCTCGGGCCCCCCTGCGTGCGCCCCATTCCCCACTGCTCCGCCCGCACCCGCCGCGGCAGCCCACACCCGCAACCACAGCGCCCGCTCCGCCCATCTCCGTCGCCTGCCGCTCGCTCGTCGGCGGCAACCCGCGCCCCGCCTCGCCTCCACGCGGCCTGCATCGCGCCCACCGCCAGCCGCCACTCCTCGCGCGGCCTATTGCCGCCCCCTGCTAGCTACTTTTGGGTTGCTACTACTGCTGCATACAGGTCGGGTGCCCCTGTTAGATTATGTGCTAATGCCCCCTAATCCTAACACTAAGTAAGCATTGATAGTAGGCCCACTACTTAATTAGATTAACTAAAACCATTTAAAACTCTGTTTAACAAAATTGTCCCACTGACATGCGAGTCCCACTGCTAAATAAATCTAGTTAGTTAAACTAAATAAATCTAGTTAGTTAAATAGTTTAACTAGTAGTCTATGACATGTGGCCCCACATGTCAGTTGGAGCAGTCAAACCAGTCAACAGGTTGACTGTTGACTGCTGACTAGGCGGTCAACAGGACCCACCTGTCAGTCAAATAGTCATATCTCTGGGTACACTTCGGTGCACCTGTAGCATTTAGTATTTAATATATTTTCGAATTAAATCAACTCCAGAATTTTAGAAATCATTTAAAAACTTTAAAATTTAATATAAAATAAACCGTAACTCGGATGAAAAAAACTTTGTACATGAAAGTTGCTCAGAACGACGAGACGAATTCGGATACGCAGCCCGTTCGTCCGCCACACACCCCTAGCATAGAGAACATGCAACCATCCCTCTCCGTTTCATCTGTCCAAAAATGGCAAACACCGGGAATACTTTCCCGGTTGTTTCCCCCCTTCGCCGGTAGCACCTAGTACTGCGTTAGGTCATCCCTAGCACCGCGTATTGCTATGTTATGCCTTGTGTTGCTTTGATTGCTTTGTTATTTATTGTGTTCCCCCTCCGTTACTTCTTTCCGGTAGACCCCGAGACTGTTGGCGACCCCCAGTTCGACTACGGTGTTGACGACCCCTCTCTCTTGCCAGAGCAACCAGGCAACCCCCCCCCCCCTTGATCACCAGATATCGCCTACTCTCCTCTATACTGCTTGCATTAGAGTAGTGTAGCATGTTACTGCTTTCCGTTAATCCTATTCTGATGCATAGCCTGTCATTTTTGCTACAACTGTTGATACCTTACCTGCAATCCTAAATGCTTAGTATAGGATGCTAGATTATCATCAGTGGCCTACACTCTTGTCTGTCTGCCATGCTATACCACTGGGCCGTGATCACTTCGGGAGGTGATCACGGGCATATACTATATACTTTACACTGTTACATTACTGGTGATACTGTTTGGAGATGGGGGCTGAAGGGACAGGTGGCTCCATCCAGGTAGTGGTGGGCCTGAGTTCCCGACGGCCCCCGACTGTTACTTTGAGGCGGAGCGACAGGGCAGGTTGAGACCACCTAGGAGAAAGGTGGGCCTGGCCCTGGTCGGCGTTCGCGGATACTTAAACACGCTTAACGAGATCTTGGTATTTGATCTGAGTCTGGCCACTGGCTTATACGCACTAACCATCTACGCGAGGACAGTTATGGGCACTCGACGTCGTGGTATCAGCCGAAGCCTTCGTGACGTCAGTGACTGAGCGGCGTGCACCGGGTTGGACCGCGTAACACAACTTCCTTTGTACTGGAGGTTGCTAGGTCTGCTCACCGGCCGCCCTCGCAACGTGTAGGTGTGCAATGGGCGATGGGCCCAGACCCCTGCGCCATAGGATTTAGACCGGCGTGCTGACCTCTCTGTTGTGCCTAGGTAGGGCTGCGACATGTTGATCTTCTAAGGCCGGGCATGACCCAGGAAAGTGTGTCCGGCCAAATGGGATCGAGCGTGTTGGGTTATGTGGTGCACCCCTGCAGGGAAGTTGATCTATTTGAATAGTCGTGTCCCTCGGTAAAAGGACGACCCGGAGTTTTACCTTGACCTTATGGCAACTAGAACCGGATACTTAATAAAACACACCCTTCCAAGTGCCAGATACAACCGGTGATCGCTCTCTCACAGGGCGACGAAGGGAGGATCATCGGTTAGGATTATGCTATGCGATGATACTGGGTGAACTTACCATCTACTCTTTTCTCCTGCTGCAAGATGGAGGTGGCTAGAAGCGTAGTCTTCGACAGGACTAGCTATCCCCCTCTTATCCTGGCATTCTGCAGTTCAGTCCACATATGTTACCCCTTTTCCATTTGATACGAATGCATACATATGTAGTGTAGTTCCTTGCTTGCGAGTACTTTGGATGAGTACTCACGGTTGCTTTGCTCCCCCTTTTCCCCCTTTCCTATACCCGATTGCTGCGACCAGACATTGGAGCCCAGGAGCCATACGCCACCGTCGACGACGACGACTACTAGACTGGAGGTGCCTACTACTACGTGCAGCCCGCTGATGACGACCGAGAGTAGTTTAGGAGGATCGCAGGCAGGAGGTCTGCGCCTCTTTCGATCTGTATCCCAGTTTGTGCTAGCCTTCTTAAGACAAACTTGTTTAACTTATGTATGTACTCAGATATTGTTGCTTCCACTGACTCGTCTATGGTCGAGCTCTTGTATTCGAGCCCTCGAGGCCCCTGGCTTGTAATATGATGCTTGTATGACTATTTTATTTGTAGAGTTGTGTTGTGATATCTTCCTCTGAGTCCCTGATCTTGATCGTACACGTTTGCGTGTATGATTAGTGTACGATTGAATCAGGGGCGTCACAATGGCCCTCTCGGTGAGCTCTGTTTCTGTCGACCAAACCCTGAACGAGAATAGATCTCGCATGAAAGCCTGGCTCCCTGGGGTCGATTGGAATCCCTCGCCCAACACTGTGAGGGCGCCTATCATCATGTTGCCGAGGCACATACGACCCACTCCTTGGGGGAGGCGTGGGCACTCGACGACGATCATCGCGATCGACTCGGTGATCATACTGCTCACGGTTTCTGTACTGATCTTGTCGATCTCCATGTCCCTCACGCCTCGGGGGCGGTCTTGGGCTGTGAGCCGACTGAACTGTGTCTGCAACCACGGATCTGCTATGGATCCTATTCCGCGACTGAGATATGGTTGTATTCTGTTCTCCCGTCGCCCGGAGCAAAGCTCGGATCTGCACCAGACCTCGGCCAGCTTCTTTCTGGGAAGGTTGGATCGACTCCGCTATCCGGGCAGCAGCTGCGAGATTCTGGATCGGAGTCCGGTATACCTGAGTCGGAGGCGGAAAAAGTTGGCGTCGACTGGATTCGGGAGCACGCTGCTCAGCGCGATCGTCGAGTGCGCGCTGGAGGTTCTCCAGTCGAGTGCGCTCAGCCAAGTTTTCCAGGCGCGCCTGCTCCAAGGCCTGGGCCTCAGGGGTTTCTCCAACTATAGGAGTATGCAGTGCATCCATGTTCCGGCGGCGAAGTTCCTCCCTCCGCTGCAAAGAGAGGGGTTCGGGGCGGTACTCTTCATGAACGCGCGACTGATCGCCGTCCCCATCGCCTCTGTCTTCACGGGTGAAGCCAGGAGGACTGCGTGGTCCATTGACCATCAAAACATCTGCCGCTGGGTCGCTGCTGTCGCACTCGGATGCAGTCTCTACGGAGCCAGTCGATAGATCGAACAGGTCGTAGAGAGTTTCGTCGGGCTCGATTGCCGCGACTTGAGGGGTGGCCGACTAGCGAGCAACCGCATGCCTCACCCACCGCTGAAGCCTTGACCGACCGGATCGTTTGCTCCGGCGGGTCGCAGGGAGGGGGAAAGCTGCTGGAGCCGACTGATACTGGGTCGACGGCTGCCGCAGGAGGACGCCGCGGACACACACGTGAAAGTGCGTCGCCCCGCGGGCGGGGAGTGCGTCGACGTCGAGTGAAGCCTCCTGAAGCCAAGCGGAGTCGTCGGGGACAAACACAAGCGCGCCGAGATCTCGCGGCCCTCGGCCAAACCTCCGCCTGAAACCATGATGAAGGGGATCGGAAAAATTGCAACTTCTCCAACAAGTCGCTAAGACACCTGCCCCACGGTGGGCGCCAACTACCGTGGTTCTAAGTCTTACAGTAGAATTGGGGGGTAGGTATGTAGAGGCAAGATCCTAGCTATGGAGGAGTTGTACACGCGAGTTTTACGAGTTCAGGCCCTTCTCGAAGGAAGTAACAGCCCTATGTCTCAGAGCCCGGAGGCGGTCGACTGGATATATGCGTGTGAATTACAAAGGGTGCGAACCCCTGTCCCAGAGGAGGGGGTGGCTTATATAGAGTGCGCCAGGACCCCAGCTCCCCTCCATTACAGAGGGTTCAATGTTCATAAAGGAGGAGCGTTACTGGTAACGTCCGAAGTAAAGTGCCATAAATGATTATTAAAGCTATGACTTAAACCCTGACCGTTGCAGAGTGAGCGGCTTCTTATCTTCTGGTGGTCGAGTGGTTGTTCGCATGGTCGAGTGTCTTCAAGGCTGTCGAGTGGAACATACCTTCATGGTCGAGTGGATGATGATCTCTCTTCGATTGCTTCTGGTTCTTTTAGAGATGTCCTTGGGGAGGGTATCTTGGACAGATACATGACCCTACCCTAGGTACATAGCTTCGTCACCCACCCCCCTGGGCGCGCCATCCACCCTCGTGGGCCCCTCGTGGCTCCCCTAACGTACTTCTTCCTCCTATATATACCCATATACCCTAAAACGATCGGGGAGCACAATAGATCGGGAGTCCCGCCGCCAGAAGCCTCCGTAGCCATCGAAAGCCAATCTAGACCCGTTCCGGCGCCCTGCCGGAGGGGGAATCCCTCTCCGGTGGCCATCTTCATCATCCCGGTGCTCTCCATGACGAGGAGGGAGTAGTTCTCCCTCAGGGCTGAGGGTATGTACCAGTAGCTATGTGTTTGATCTCTCTCTCTCGTGTTCTTGAGGTGATACGATCTTGATGTATCGTGAGCTTTGCTATTATAGTTGGATCTTATAATGTTTCTCCCCCTCTACTCTCTTGTAATGGATTGAGTTTTCCCTTTGAAGTTATCTTATCGGATTGAGTCTTCAAAGATTTGAGAACACTTGATGTATGTCTTGTCGTGCGTATCTGTGGTGACAATGGGATATCACGTGATTCACTTGATGTATGTTTTGGTGATCAACTTGCGGGTTCCGCCCATGAACCTATGCATAGGACTTGGCACACATTTACGTCGTGATTCTCCGGTAGGAACTTTGGGGCACTCTTTGAGGTTCTATGTGTTGGTTAAATAGATGAATCTGAGATTGTGTGATGCATATCGTATAATCATACCCACGGATACTTGAGGTGACATTGGAGTATCTAGGTGACATTAGGGTTTTGGTTGATTTGTGTCTTAAGGTGTTATTCTAGTACGAACTCTAGGGCTGTTTGTGACACTTATAGGAATAGCCCAACGGATTGATTGGAAAGAATAACTTTGAGGTGGTTTCGTACCCTACCATAATCTCTTCGTTTGTTCTCCACTATTAGTGACTTTGGAGTGACTCTTTGTTGCATGTTGAGGGATAGTTATGTGATCCAATTATGTTATTATTGTTGAGGGAACTTGCACTAGCGAAAGTATGAACCCTAGGCCTTGTTTCAACGCATTGCAATACCATTTGTGCTCACTTTTATCATTAGTTACATTTCTGTTTTTATATTTTCAGATTACAAAAACCTTTATCTACCATCCATATACCACTTGTATCACCATCTCTTCGCCTAACTAGTGCACCTATACAATTTACCATTGTATTGGGTGTGTTGGGGACACAAGAGACTCTTTGTTATTTGGTTGCAGGGTTGCTTGAGAGAGACCATCTTCGTCCTACGCCTCCTACGGATTGATAAACCTTAGGTCATCCACTTGAGGGGAATTTGCTACTGTCCTACAAACCTCTACACTTGGAGGCCGAACAACATCTACAAGAAGAAGGTTGTGTAGTAGACATCAAGCTCTTTTCTGGCGCCATTGCCGGGGAGGTTATCACTTGAAGGTATATCTTTAGATCTTGCAATCGAGTCTTTTAGTTTCTTGTTTTTATCACTAGTTTCGTTTATAAAAGAAAACTATAAAAATGGAATTGAGTTTGTATCATACGCTTCACCTTTTTAATATCTTTCGTGAGTATGATGGAAAGGAAAATTGTGCTCAAGTGCTAGAAGAAGAAATCCATAAAATGTTTGGCACTAAATATTTGAATGATGAGCATGATTGCAGTGTTGTTAGTACGAATTCTTTGAATATCCATGATACTAATGATGATTGCACTAGTTATGATGTCTCCTATAAACATGTCAATTTTTGTGGAGTACATTGGGTTTGTAAGTACACACCAAATAGGGAAGATAGATATTGCAAGAGGCATAAGTACTTAGAAACTAAATTGTTGCAAGAAGAGATAGATGAATGTGCTGAAAATTTAAATTATCTTGGCCATACTTGTGAGCTTCGCAATGAACATGATCATTTCAATACCCAATGCAAATTGTTTCATGATCGTATCGTGTCCAAAAATTGTGATGACTTGATTTCCCTTGCACATTATAATGAACTTAGTTTGCTCTTGGGTTATGAAGAAATGAAATGTATAACTAAGGATATTCCAAAATTTTCCCTTGATAGAGTTCTTCATTTTGATCTAGAGGCAATTTATATGTATTATGCGGTGAATTGTATTGAAAATCCTTATATTGCCAATTACATAAAGAAAAGAAAAGAAATAAAAGATGAAGAGAATACTAATGAAAGGGAAGAGACTTCCCAATACCCTCCTATTATTTCTTATGATGAATCAGGTAACGAGGAGGAGCCTCCTATTCAACCAATCTCATTAATAAGGAGCTCCAAAAAGAGGATTGAACCCACACATGATGTGGTGAAGAATAAGAAAAGAAAAAGGAAGAGAGGTAAGAAGATATCTCTCCCAAATAATGCAGCTCCTATTACTATTGTGCCTCATGAAAATATAATTTTGAAAGATAATGATATTTATTATGATCTTGAAAATATTTTTGGCACTTGCTTGGAAGAATATGATAATTGCTATACTATTGGTGCTATCTATACTATTAATGATGAGAGTGATTATGCTTATGATATGAAAAGGCCCAAGCTTGGGGATGCTATGTTTGATGAAGATGATGTTTTTGAGAATATATTTGCTGCAATTAATGTTTGTCCCAAGCTTGGGGATGCTACGCTTAATGAAGATGATATTTTTAATCTCCCAAGTTTTGATATGCAAATTTATAATGATGATAGCATGCCTCCTACTTATGATAATTATTGTGATGATACATATTCTATAAAAAGTAGTGATGATTATACTTATAAAACTTGTCATGATTATGATTATCCTTTTTCTGAACATTACTCTTTTAATGTGGAAACAATTTATAGTATTCAAGTCTCTTATGACACTCCCACTATTCCGAATGAGAAGAATTTTTCTTATGTGGAGAGTAATAAAAATTCTATGCTTGTAGATCATGAAAAGAATGCTTTAGGTGCTGGTTATATTTTTGAATTCATTCATGATGCTACTGAAAATTATTATGAGGGAGGAATATATTCTTGTAGGAATTGCAATAATATCAAGTTTTCTCTCTATGTGCTTAAAGTTTTGAAGTTATGCTTGTTTTGCCCTCCTATCCTAGTTGATTATTGTTCTCATAAGCTGTTTGCTCACAAAATCCCTATGCATAGGAAGAGGGTTAGAATTAAATGTGCTAGTCATATTCTTCATGATGCTCTCTTTATATTACAATTCTTATCCTTTATGTGAGCATCATTGAAATCATCATGCCTAGCTAGGGGCGTTAAACGATAGCGCTTATTGGAAGGCAACCCAATTTTATTTTAGCAACATGTTTTTTGTACCTGTTTAGTAATAAATAATTCATCTAGCATCTGTTTAGATGTGGTTTTATGCTTTTAATTAGTGCTTTTGCCAAGTAGAACATTTGGGAAGACTTGGGGAAAGTCTTGTTGATCATGCTGTAAAAAACAGAAACTTTAGCGCTCACGAGAATTGCAGCCATTTTTATTTGGATAGTGCTATTTAGTTAATTATTTTTGCATATGATTAATAGATAAATTCCTCAGATCCAGAAATTTATTTTAGAATTTTATGAGTTCCATAAGTATACGTTTGATCCAGATTACTACAGACTGTTCTGTTTTTGATAGATTCTGTTTTTCATGTGTTGTTTACTTATTTTGATGAATCTATGGCTAGTAAAAGAGTTTATAAACCATAGATAAGTTGTAATATAGTAGGTTTAACACCAATATAAATAAATAATGAGTTCATTACAGTACCTTGAAGTGGTGATTTACTTTCTTATACTAACGGAGCTTACGAGTTTTCTGTTAAGTTTTGTGTTGTGAAGTTTTCAAGTTTTGGGTAAGGATTCGATGGACTATGGAATAAGGAGTGGCAAGAGCCTAAACTTGGGGATTCCCAAGGCACCCCAAGGTAATATTTAAGGATATCCAAGAGCCTAAGATTGGGGATGCCCCGGAAGGCATCCCCTCTTTCGTCTTTGTTCATCGGTAACTTTACTTGGAGCTATATTTTTATTCACCGCATGATATGTGTTTTGCTTGGAGCGTCAATTTATTTTGTTAGGATTTGCTTGCTGTTTGAATAAAATACCAAGATCTGAAATTATTAAATGTTAGAGAGTCTTCACATAGTTGCATAATTATTCGACTACTCATTGATCTTCACTTATATCTTTAGGAGTAGTTTGTCATTTGCTCTAGTGCTTCACTTATATCTTTTAGAGCACGGTGGTGGATTTGTTTTATAGAAACTAATGAACTCTCATGCTTCACTTATTTTATTTTGATAGTCTTAAATAGCATGGTAATTTGCTTAAAATCCTAATATGCTAGGTATACAAGATTAATAACAAAATTCTCTTATGAGTGTTTTGAATACTATGAGAAGTTTGATGCTTGATGATTGTTTTGAGATATGGAGGTAATAATATCAAAGTCATGCTAATTGAGTAGTTGTGAAATTGAGAAATTCTTGTGTTGAAGTTTGCAAGTCCCGTAGCATGCACATATGGTAAACGTTATGTAACAAATTTGAAACGTGAGGTGTTATTTGATTGTCTTCCTTATTTGTGGCGGTCGGGGACGAGCGATGGTCTTTTCCTACCAATATATCCCCCTAGGAGCATGTGTAGTACCGAGGTTTTTGATGACTTGTAGATTTTTGCAATAAGTATGTGAGTTCTTTATGACTAATGTTGAGTCCATGGATTATACGCACTCTCACCCTTCCATCCTTGCTAGCCTCTTCGGTATCGTGCATTGCCCTTTCTCACATTGAGAGTTGGCGCAAACTTCGCCGGTGCATCCAAACCCCGTGATATGATACGCTCTTTCACACATAAACCTCCTTATATCTTCCTCAAAACAGCCACCATACCTACCTATTATCGCATTTCCATAGCCATTCCAAGATATATTGCCATGCAACTTTCCACCATTACGTTTATCATGACACATTCATCATTGTCATATTGCTTAGCATGATCATGTAGTTGACATAGTATTTGTGGCAAAGCCACCGTTCATAATTTTCATACATGTCACTCTTGTTTCATTGCATATCCCGGTACACCGTCGGAGGCATTCATATATAGTCATACTTTGTTCTAGTATCGAGTTGTATCATTGAGTTGTAAATAAATAGAAGTGTGATGATCATCATTTTCTAGAGCATTGTCCCAAGTGAGGAAAAAAGAGAAAGGCCATAAAAAAGAGAAGGCCCAAAAAAATGAAAAAGAAAAAATGAAAATGAGAGAAAAAGAGAGAAGGGACAATGCTACTATCCTTTGACACACTTGTGCTTCAAAGTAGCACCATAATCTTCATGATAGAGAGTCTCTTGTTTTGTCACTTTCATATACTAGTGGGAATTTTTCATTATAGAACTTGGCTTGTATATTCCAACAATGGGCCTCCTCAAGTGCCCTAGGTCTTCGTGAGCAAGCAAGTTGGATGCACACCCACTTAGTTTCTTTTGTTGAGCTTTCATACATTTATAGCTCTAGTGCATCCATTGCATGGCAATCCCTACTCCTTGCATTGACATCAATTGATGGGCATCTCCCTAGCCCATTGATTTGCCGCGTCGATGTGAGACTTTCTCCTTTTTGTCTTCTCCACATAACCCCCTCATCATATTCAATTCCACCCATAGTGCTATATCCATGGCTCGCGCTCATGTATTGCGTGAAGGTTTATGAGTTTGAGATTACTAAAGTATGAAACAATTTCTTGGCTTGTCATCGGGGTTGTGCATGATGAGAGCATTCTTGTGTGACGAAAATGGAGCATGACTAAAATATATGATTTTGTACGGATGAACTTTCTTTGGCCATGTTATTTTGAGAAGGCATAATTGCTTAGTTAGTATGCTTGAAGTATTATTATTTTTATGTCAATATGAACTTTTGTCTTGAATCTTTCGGATCTGAACATTCATACCACAATTAAGAAGAATTACATTGAAATTATGCCAAGTGGCACTCCGCATCAAAAAATTTGTTTTTATCATTTACCTACTCGAGGATGAGCATGAATTAAGCTTAGGGATGCTGATACGTCTCCAACGTATCTATAATTTTTGATAGCTCCATGCTATATTATCTACTGTTTTGGATGTTTATGGGCTTTATTATACACTTTTATATCATTATTGGGACTAACCTATTAACCCAGAGCCCAGTGCCAGTTTCTGTTTTTTCTTTGTTTTAGAGTATCACAGAAAAGGAGAATCAAACGGAGTCCAATTGACCTGAAACTTCACGGAACTTATTTTTGGAAGGAAAGCAACCCGGGAGACTTGGAGTCCTCGTAAGGGAACCCACGAGGTAGGGGGCGCGCCCACCCCCTCTGGGCGCGCCCTCCACCCTCGTGGTCCCCTCATGGCTCCCCTGACGTACTTCTTCCTCCTATATATACCCATATACCCTAAAACGATCGGGGAGCACAATAGATCGGGAGTCCCGCTGCCAGAAGCCTCCGTAGCCACCGAAAGCCAATCTAGACCCGTTCTGGCGCCCTGTCGGAGGGGGAATCCCTCTCCGGTGGCCATCTTCATCATCCCGGTGCTCTCCATGACGAGGAGGGAGTAGTTCTCCCTCGGGGCTGAGGGTATGTACCAGTAGCTATGTGTTTGATCTCTCTCTCTCTCTCTCTCTCGTGTTCTTTAGGTGATACGATCTTGATGTATCATGAGCTTTGCTATTATAGTTGGATCTTATGATGTTTCTCCCCCTCTACTCTCTTGTAATGGATTGAGTTTTCCCTTTGAAGTTATCTTATCGGATTGAGTCTTTAAAGATTTGAGAACACTTGATGTATGTCTTGCCGTGCGTATCTGTGGTGACAATGGGATATCACGTCATTCACTTGATGTATGTTTTGGTGATCAACTTGCGGGTTCCGCCCATGAACCTATGCATATGGGTTGGCACACGTTTTCGTCGTGATTCTCCGGTAGGAACTTTGGGGCACTCTTTGAGGTTCTATGTGTTGGTTGAATAGATGAATCTGAGATTGTGTGATGCATATCGTATAATCATACCCATGGATACTTGAGGTGACATTGCAGTATCTAGGTGACATTAGGGTTTTGGTTGATTTGTGTCTTAAGGTGTTATTCTAGTATGAACTCTAGGGCTGTTTGTGACACTTATAGGAATAGCCCAACGGATTGATTGGAAAGAATAACTTTGAGGTGGTTTCGTACCCTACCATAATCTCTTTGTTTGTTCTCCGCTATTAGTGACTTTGGAGTGACTCTTTGTTGCATGTTGAGGGATAGTTATGTGATCCAATTATGTTATTATTGTTGAGGGAACTTGCACTAGCGAAAGTATGAACCCTAGGCCTTGTTTCAACGCATTGCAATACCGTTTGTGCTCACTTTTATCATTAGTTACATTGCTGTTTTTATATTTTCAGATTACAAAAACCTTTATCTACCATCCATATACCACTTGTATCATCATCTCTTCGCCGAACTAGTGCACCTATACAATTTACCATTGTATTGGGTGTGTTGGGGACACAAGAGACTCTTTGTTATTTGGTTGCAGGGTTGCTTGAGAGAGACCATCTTCATCCTACGCCTCCTACGGATTGATAAACCTTAGGTCATCCACTTGAGGGAAATTTGCTACTGTCCTACAAACCTCTGCACTTGGAGGCCCAACAACGTCTACAAGAAGAAGGTTGTGTAGCATACATCATACGTCTTCACGATCCGACCGATCCAAGTACCGAATGCACAGCACCTTCGAGTTCAGCACACGTTCAGCTCGATGATGTCCCACCAACTCCGATCTAGCAGAGCTTCGAGGAAGAGTTCCGTTAGCACGACGGCGTGATGATGGTGATGATGATGCTACCGACGTAGGGCTTCGCCTAAGCACCGCTACGATATGACCGAGGTGGATTATGGTGGAGGGGGCACCGTACACGGCTAAAAGATCAATGATCAACTATTGTCTCTCCAAGGGGTGCCCCCCTCCCCGTATATAAAGGAGTGGAGGAGGGGAAGGGCCGGCCCTCTCTATGGAGAGCCCTAGGAGAGTCCTACTCCCACTGGGAGTAGGATTCCCCCTTTCCTAGTAGAACTAGGAGCCCTTCCAAGTAGTAGGAGTAGGAGAGAAGGAAAGGGAAAGGAGAAGAGAAGGAAGGAGGGGGCGCCGCCCCTCCCCCTAGTCCAATTCGTACTAAGCATTGGGGGGCGCGCAGCCTCTCCTCTCTCTTTCCCCTAAAGCCCAATAAGGCCCATATACTCCCCGGCGAATTCCCGTAACTCTTCGGTACTCCGAAAAATACCCGAGTCACTCGGAACCTTTCCGATGTCCGAATATAGTCGTCCAATATATCGATCTTTACGTCTCGACCATTTTGAGACTCCTTGTCATGTCCCCGATCTGATCCGGGACTCCGAACTACCTTCGGTACATCAAAACACATATACTCATAATACAAATCGTCACCGAACGTTAAGCGTGCGGACCCTACGGGTTCGAGAACTATGTGGACATGACCGAGACACGTCTCCGGTCAATAACCAATAGCGGAACCTGGATGCTCATATTGTCTCCTACATATTCTACGAAGATCTTTATCGGTCAAACTGCATAACAACATACGTTGTTTCCTTTATCATCGGTATGTTACTTGCCCGAGATTCGATCGTTTGTATCTCAATACCTAGTTCAATCTCATTACCGGCAAGTCTCTTTACTCGTTCCGTAATACATCACCCCGCAACTAAATCATTAGTTACAATGCTTGCAAGGCTTATAGTGATGTGTATTACCGAGTGGGCCTAGAGATACCTCTCCGACGATCGGAGTAACAAATCCTAATCTCAAAATACGCCAACTCAACAAGTACCTTCGGAGACACTTGTAGAGCACCTTTATAATCACCCAGTTACGTTGTGACATTTGGTAGCACACAAAGTGTTCCTCCGGTAAATGGGAGTTGCATAATCTCATAGTCATAGGAACATGTATAAATGTAAGTGCATCTAGTGCCACCCCTAGTTGGTTTTGGAGTATTGACGACAAACCAAGTTGAGGGACTAATGTGTTTGTGAGAATTGCAGGATAACACAGGTAGAAGTCCCTCATTGATTCGGTTTTCCTACCAGAGATGACCCCTAAAAATGTATGAAGACATTGAAGTCAAAGGTGGTATGTGAAGACATTCACATTGAAGACTATGACAAGAGAATACATCGCATGAAGACTATGGAGCGCGAAGACTTAGATCTTTCGTAGTTCTTTTTCTTCTTTGTTGAGTCATAGGAACCACCGTACTGTTAAGTGGGGTCCAAGAGAACCAGTCAGAATGACTCAAGTGATGCTTAACCAAAATCCTATGTCTTCGAGTGAAGACTATGATGGCGAATCTTGTCCAGAGTTGGACAAGTCAGCTTTGCTTGTAGCCCAAGTAAAGTTGCCGTGTGTGTTTGAAATCTGACCATTGGAACACGTGTCAGTTCCTTAGTGACCCAGGGTCATTTCGGACAAATCAGGTTGGGTTGCCTAGTGGCTATAAATAGCCCACCCCCTACAACCATAAACGGTTGGCTGCTCAGAGTTAAAGTACGGCTGTTGTCGTTTGAGAGCAACCCACCTCGAAGCCTTTGAGAGAGAATTCCTTGCGAGGATAAAGTCCTAACCACCCAGAGCCAAAGAGTGTTAGGCATCACTTAAGTCGTCCTGTCTGTGTGATCTGAAGACTTATTACACTTGAGGACTATGAATCCTCCTGTCGGTTAGGCGTCGCGTTCTGAGCATCCAAGAGTCCTTGTGGATCACCGGTGAACAAAGTCTGTGAAGGTTTGGGAGTCTACCTTGAAGACTTACCAGAGTGATTGGGCGAGGTCTGCGTGACCTTAGCTCAAGGGGAATACGGTGAGGACTAAGGGTTCTGAGCTGCGTGTTCAGGACTGGGTGTCCGGGACTGTGTGTCCTCGGGTTTAAATACCTAGCCGCCCTAACCAGACGTATAGTTGTCACAGCAACTGGAACTGGTCCAACAAATCATTATCTTCAACGAGTCACTGGTTTCATCCTTCCCTTCCCTTTACTTACTGTTGGTCCTTGTGAAGTCATTGCATGATTGCATTATCTTTTGTCCTCACTGAGTGACTGCTTGTTCTGATTGGCTTCACAATATCTTCCTACCTGATCCTTACTGCCTAGCTGCTATTAGTCATTGTGCTTTCACTTCTTTGGTTACTTGACTAAGGTTGCCTAGTGTAGTCTACCTTCCGCTGTGTGGTAATAGGTTTACTTCTATCGTTTGTCTTTGAAACTTCCATGTTTTGAAGACTTTCTTAAAAATCGCCTATTCACCCCCCCCCCTCTAGTCGATCACTAGCACTTTCAATTGGTATCAGAGCAAGGTACTCCCTTGTTCTATGTGATTTGGTTTAACCACCTGGAGTTTTAGCTATGTCAACTCCAGGGATAATTAAAGTCTCCGCTGCATGCCCCGTCTTCGATGGAACTGAATATCCCTACTGGAAGAATAAGATGCGCATGCATCTTGAAGCCATTGACGTCGACCTATGGTATGCCATCAAGAATGGCGTTCCCAAGGCTGGAGAAGGTGTCACTGGTGTTGATGTCAAGAAGTTCATTCAACTGGACTCTACTACCAAGAATATCATCTGTGGTCATTTGACCAAAGGACAGTATGGCCGTGTGAGTGCGTTGGAGACTTCCAAACTAGTCTGGGACTGGCTCTCCAAGGTCAACGAAGGCGTCTCCACCTAGAGAGATCAAAGAATCAGTGTCCTTTGCAACCTCTTCAACCGCTTCAAGAGAAATGACAATGTGAATGTCCAGCTCACGTTTGATCGACTCACTGACATCACAAATGAGCTTCAAGCCCTCGACACCACTGAGATCACCAAGCATGAAGTCGTCAAGACACTCCTGAGATCACTTGACAGTTCGTTTGACACTCTAGCCCTAATGATTCAAGAACGCCCTGATTTCAAGACACTCGATCCGTCTGACATACTTGAGAGGCTCAACACACACGAGTTTCAGCTTTTTGAGAAAAGAGACATCTACGGTCCCAACTATGGGCGAACTCGTGCCTTGAAGGCAAAAGATGTCTCCTCATCTGAAGAAGAATCTGACAGCAGTTCTGATGATCCTGAAGACATTGGAAAGGAGCTTGCTATGCTTGTGAAGAAGTTCCAAAAATTCACCAAGAAGAAAGGGTTCAGAAAGTCTTCACGATCAAGCTCAAGAAATGATAAAGCTTCTGCTCATGACTACAAGAAGAGAACATGTCACAAGTGCAAGAAACCTAGCCACTACATCTATGAGTGTCCACAGTGGGACAATGAGAACAAGAAAAAGAAGAAGAGCAAGGAGTACGACTCTGACGACAAGAAGAAGAAGAAATACTCAAAGTCTTCTTCCAAGTCTTCCTCAAAGTCTTCATCACACAAGAAGAACTCATCTGGCAAGGCACGTGCATTTGTTGGCAAGGAAATAGATTCTGAGGAGGAGTCTGCTTCTGAGGAGGCGGAGGTGGAGTCTGAGGAGGAGTCCGATTCTGGCATTGTGAGTCTGGCTACAGCATACGTTGCCAAGTCCATCTTCAACACTGAAGACAATGACTTCATCACCGACACCGATGCGAATGACAAGGACTACTCCGCTCCTTCCTACTGCTTCATGGCACGCGGTGCCAAGGTAAACACACGCACTACTCACTATCAAACATCCAGTGACGATCAATCTGATTGTGATTCCAAACCTAGCTACAAAACACTTGCTAAAATTGCAACTGAACAACAGAAAGCTATGGAACACATTCAAAAACTGTTAGACAAAAGCGATGATCTGTTAGATGCTGAAATGACTCGATCTCAGTCCTTAATTGAAGACATAAAAAATCTTCATGTTAAGTATGAGGAACTTGAAAGTCGTCATGAAACGCTCTCAACAACTCATGGAAGGCTTTCCTATGATTATCTTCAAAGGAAGCAAGACCTTGAGAAATTGAGAGCGGCTCATGAAGATCTTCAAAAGGAAAACGAGTCACTTCGCGCCAAACAGATTAGTTCAGCTCAGGAAGGATTTGAACCACCATGTCTTAAATGCATTGAGCGTGATAACGCTACTTCTGTTGCTGAATGTTCTACTGCTGCTACTGTTGCAATATCTTCACCTGTTGATGTGGTAACTAACCCCTCTGCTGAGGATACCACTACTATTGCTGATGAGAATGCTAGGTTGAAGACACTGCTTGAAACAGGGATGTACAAAAGTCTCAAAGGGCATCAGACACTATGTGATGTCCTCAAAAGGCAGATCCTGAACCAAAACCCTAGGAAAGAGGGTGTTGGGTTCGAAAGGAAAATGAATGCCGATGGCTCTTACTGGAAACCTGAGCAGTACCCCAAAACCACATGGGTTGCTGCAAAGGAACCTTCAGTGGATCCATCCACCCTATCTGGCTTCACTTGTGCTAATCCCATTGTTATGGATGAATCCTTTGATGCAAACTACAAAGTGTTTAAGAATCAGAATGGTGAAGTGTTTGCCAGGTATATTGGTACTAACTGCAGGAATGGACCGCCTATGAAGAAGATCTGGGTGCCGAAAAGGTGTTTGGAGAATATTCCTGTGAATGTCATCATGACACCACAGGTGAAGAAGACAAACCCCAGACCACAGGCTTCATATGGTCCAAAGGCTTCATACAAACAGAGGACTCACCGGAGTCGCACTAACGCAAATGTTTTGCAGGGAAGCCATACTCAAGCCTATGAGTATGAGTGCGGTTCATCAAACCGCCATGTTCATAAGACCAAGAACTATTCTACTTATTCTTATGAGTACTATTGTCCACCTGCAAGACTTTTTGCTAGGGCTCCAAAGCCAAAGTTCTCAGATGCTGCACTTAGACTCATTGCTTCAAAGCCACCCTTGAAGATGTGGGTGGCTAAGAAAGCTTAACTCTCTTTTGCACGGAAAGGTCTCCAGCAGAAAACCAAAATCGTCTGACGCTATTGCTGGGGACCTTAAACATCTTGTAGGGCGCAAGATCAAATTCCCAAATGGTCTTATTATGTACTTTGTTCCTGAATCGCTTGCTACTCGCCCTATCAGTCCAAATCTCGATCTAAGCTTTCATAACCCACTGGTTCGTCAAATGTTTTTGCTTCACAGTTCTCTTCGTGAAGCCTATCCCCCTAACTGCACTGTAGGATACGACACCGGCTGCTTCAAAATGGATTATTGATAGTGGGTGTACCAATCACATGACTGGCAAGCGAAGCCTTCTTATGGACTCAACCTTACGTCCATCCGACAAAAGTCACATCACATTTGCTGACACTGGTAAAAGTAAGGTATTGGGTCTAGGTAGAGTTGCAATCTCAAAGGATCAACACATGGATAAAGTCATGTGTAACACCTCGGATATAACTTTCCCAATTTGTACTCCAACTCTTGTCGTTTCCGGCGTTAAGTTATATTTATTTCTCGGGTTCGGGTCTTTGTCTCCATGTGTTGTTTTCGTTTTCATGCATCTCATATCATGTCATCATGTGCATTGCATTTGCATACGTGTTCGTCTCATGCATTCGAGCATTTTCCCCGTTGTTCGTTTTGCACTCCGGCGCTTCGTTCTCCTCCGGTGGTCATTTCTAGCTTTCTTTCGTGTTTGGGGATTAAACATTTCCGGATTGGACCGAGACTTGCCAAGCGGCCTTGGTTTACTACCGGTAGACCGCCTGTCAATTTTCGTACCATTTGGACTTCGTTTGGTACTCCAACGGTTAACCGAGGGACCGAAAAGGCCTCGTGTGTGTTGCAGCCCAACACCCCTCCAATTTGGCCCAAAACCCACCAAACTCTGCTCCATGTCCTAGAGCGTTCGATCACGATCGCGTGGCCGAAAACCGCACCTCATTTGGACTCTCCTAGCTCCCTCTATGCCTAT
>NC_041388.1:175817505-175819922 GCF_002162155.2 Triticum dicoccoides
TGTTGCCTCCCGCGCCGGCCCCCGCCGCCACACCCCGGGCCGCGCCCCGCGCCTCCATCCGCCGCCGCTTCTCCCATCTCCGGTGCGCGCCGCCGCCACGGGCCACCCCGCCGCCGACCGGAGCTCGCTGCAACACCGCCGCCCCGCGCCGCCACCTCACGTCGCCGCCGCCCTCACCCCTCGCCGCCGTCGCCTCCCCGCGGCCCGAGGCCGGATCTGGCGCCCCGGCCTCCTCCTCGGCTTCCACTCCGGAGAGCTCTCCGGCCGGTCATCCTCGATGCCCGCGCCCTGCTACAGTGCACGCTGGAACTGAGATCCAATCTCGTCTGGGTTGACTTTTTCTCCTCCGAACCCTAATTTTCGAACAAACTTTGACCTGCCGTAACTTTGCATCCGTAGCTCCGATTTGGAAATATAGTATATCAAAATGTTCATCTCGACGAGTACATCATTTCATTCCATTGCATCATTTTCATTTGAGTTCATCTTGATGCCCGAAATGCTGTTAGAAGGAGGCTTCATGAGTTATTTGTCAGATCTACTAGTTCATTTTAGACTTTTGTCATTTTTGCCATGATTATTGTGTGCATGATATGCCTGTGAGTCCTTCATATGTTTTGTTAAGAATTTTGTTATCTTTCCATAGGTGCAGTCCATGCATTTTTAGGATGTGTGTGGTGACTTGTGCAAGCTTGCAAAGTGAGGCACCCGGTAAATCTGTTTTCAGGGACTTAGTAGTTTTCACTAAGTCTGGGATTATTTAGTTCATGATGCCATATGTTCAGCTTGATTCCTAGTGATCCGTGCCTCTTTTGAGAATGATCAGTAAAGGATTTTTGTTAATCATATTATGATCTATCCATCCATGTCTTTACTTGCAATTATGGAGCACCCTAGCTTGAGTCAATCAAGCTATACTTTTGCTTCCTTGTGAATCTGGGCAGATCGTCAACTCGTTTGCGATTTTGCCGATGCTATTGTAGTTGATCCGTGCATGCTATGCCATTGTTCTTGCCATGTATAGCTAGCATTTTGTGCCTTATTAATGGGTGTATGGTTGCCCTGCCATGACTTGCACCATAGTGAGTGCATCATGCTCGTTTACATGCCTTCGTGAGTTATATTTCAGCATGTCTCAGTTTTCACCAAGTCTGAAAACTGATTGTGTTTTAGCTATGTTCGTGTGCCCGTTAGTATATTTTGTGAACCCTTTTGGCCCCAGGTCACTTTGGGTATTTTGTTAAGCTTGTTGAGTAGCTCCATGCCATGTTCTTACTTGTCTTAATAAGTTAATGTATCATGTTGTTTTGCTGCTCCGAAGAGGGCTTCGTGATCTGAAATTTCAGACAAGTGTTAATTTCACCAAGTCTGAGATCTGTTTTGCATTTGCGTTTTTGCCATGCTTGTTTGAACCTCATAATGGATGAATTGGCCATAGCTCAGTGCTAGTCTTTTGTTAAGCATCTTGTGTGCATCCCTGCCATGTATTTTGTTGTCATGTTTGGTGGCTGTAGCATGTTCATCTCATTGCATTTAGATGCCTACTTGCTATAAATCTCAGACCGGTGTCATTCTTAAATCGCTTGCCATTTCCAAACCGTAACTCCGATTCCGATGATCTTTATATCGTTTTCAAGCGATTTCATCCCATCTTTCCAGTGGCACACTTGGTTTTCCAAGTTGAGGCCAGGTTCATGCATTTCCTGTCATATCTTGCATTTTGCATCCCGCATCGCATCCCGCATAGCATGTCATCATTGCATCTTTTTGTTTGAGTTTGCACGTGGTTGATTGAATCCTTGTTGCTTGTTTGTCTTGTTTGGGTAGAGCCGGGAGACGAGTTCGCTACCGAGGAGCCCGTTGAGTTTGCTTGTGAGGATCCAGTCAACTCTGATAACTGTGCAGGCAAGATGATCATACCCTCGAAATCACTACTATCTTTGCTATGCTAGTTTGCTCGCTCTTTGCTATGCCAATGCTACGATGCCAACCATTTGCTTGTCAGCCTCCCAATTTCCATGTCAAACCTCTAACCCACCATGTCCTAGCAAACCATTGATTGGCTATGTTACCGCTTTGCTCAGCCCCTCTTATAGCGTTGCTAGTTGCAGGTGAAGATTGGAGGTCGTTCCTTGTTGGAACATTTATTTACTTGTTGGGATATCATTATATTGCTATGTTATCTTAATGCATCTATATACTTGGTAAAGGGTGGAAGGCCCGGCCTCTCGCCTAGTGTTTTGTTCCACTCTTGCCGCCCTAGTTTCCGTCATATCGGTGTTATGTTCCCGGATTTTGCGTTCCTTACGCGGTTGGGTTATAATGGGAACCCCTTGATATTTCGCCTTGATTAAAGCTTTTCCAGCAATGCCCAATATTGGTTTTACCATTCGCCACCTAGCCTTTTCTTTCCCTTG
>NC_041388.1:175820265-175829964 GCF_002162155.2 Triticum dicoccoides
CCAGTGCTCCTCTGAGTGTTGGTCCAAACTAGAGCCCCTTGCAGCGCCACCTTGGGGAAACTCGAGGGCTGGTTTTTAGTTGTACGGATTGCTTATCTGAGTGTGCCCTGAGAAAGAGATATATGCAGCTCCTATCGGGATTTGTCGGCACATTCGGGCGGTGTTGCTGGTTTAGTTTTGACCTGTCGAAATGTCTTGTTGTACCGGGATACCGAGTCTGATCGGTGTGTCTTGGGTGGAGGTCTATTCCTTCGTTGACCGTGAGAGCTTGTCATGGGCTAAGTTGGAACTCCCCTGCAGGGATTGAACTTTCGAAAGCCGTGCCCGCGGTTATGGGCAGTTGGGAATTTGTTAATGTCCGGTTGTAGATAACTTGAACTAAACTTAATTAAAATGAATCAACTGAGTGTGTTACCGTGATGGCCCCTTCTCGGCGGAGTCCGGGAAGTGGACACGGTGTTGGAGTAATGCTTGCCGCAGGATTACCTCTTTAGTTATGCGTTCGCGCTTCGCCTTCTCTTCTCGCTCCCTTTTGCGAATAAGTTAGCCACCATATATGCTAGTCGCTTGCTGCAGCTCCACTTATATCTGTCTTTCCTTTCCTATAAGCTTAAATAGTCTTGATCGCGAGGGTGCGAGATTGCTGAGTCCCTGTGGCTCACAGATTACTATTATACCAGATGCAGGGCCTGATGATTCCGCTCCAGGAGACGCGTATGAGCTCAAGTGGGAGTTCGACGAAGACTCTCAGCGATACTATGTTTCTTTTCCCGATGATCAGTAGTGGTGCCCAGTTGGGGGTGATTGGGACCGTGTCGCATGTTGGGTTCTCTTCTATTTTGGCGTCGTAGTCGGGCCTTGAGTGTATGGATGATGTAATGTTATTTCTGTACTTGATTGACGTGGCGAGTGTAAGCCAACTATGTTCTCCCCTTTATTATTTACATTACATGGGGTGTTGTGAAGATTTCCTAACTTGCGACATATGCCTTCAATGCGATTATGTCTCTAAGTCGTGCCTCGACACGTGGGAGCTATAGTCGCATCGAGGGTGTTACAAGTTGGTATCAGAGCCTTCCCCGACCTTAGGAGCCCCATTGCTTGATCGTTTTTAGTGGCCGAGTTGTGTCTAGAAAAATGTTTTGAGTCATTTAGGAATTATATATCGGAGAGTTTAGGAATTCTTTTTACTTCCCAGTCTCCTCATCGCTCTGGTAAGGCATCCTGACGTAGCATTTTGACTCTTCTCTTCTCAAATTTCACTTAAAAAAATTTAGGATCACGCGAGTATCTTGGAATCGTTCCGATGGCTTATGATGAGAATACTGTCTTGGTGCCTCCTGTCAGGGGTTTAGTGGAAGTGTCCCGGGGAGTTGAGCTCTGAGGTGTTGTCATCATAATTTTATCGTTGCAATTCTGGAATACTTGAGATATTTTCACCGACATCGAAAATCTCTTTTATGCAGTTCGTTGGTGACATAACCTCGACGCCACCCAGTACTGGGGCGGGAGTTCAGGAGTATCGCCATAACTTGTATAACGGATGCTTTTTGAAGGTTGAGGTAGATGGTTTACGAAGGTTTCTTGGTTATGTGTTGAAGGATGGATACAGCTGGATGTAGGATTTGCTAGTTTGGGTGAGATATTATGCTTCCCATGTATCCCCAACACCTGATTGCATAATCGAAAAGGTTCGGGAGTTTCATAGGTGGGAATTCTAGTAGATCTAGTTCTTCTTCCACGGATATTGGTTTGAGATTGGGATTTCTTACCGATTATTCGTTCTTGATCCGTACCTTGTTGATTTATTTCTCTACCTTAATTCTACGTGGCTTCTCAATTTATGGATATGTGACCATTTCAAGAGGAATGCATTCGTTCATTTTGTTCGGATGTGAAGACTATATGTTGCAATTTTCATTCCGTTGGATTCAGCTTCAATATTTTTCTGTCAATGTGCTAATGGTGGTCAACCTCTTCAGGATGGCTCCTCCAACGCGCACGACTCCGAATCCTGATCCGCCACCACCTCCACCTCCTCTGGAGGCATGGCAAGTTGTGATGGCCGCAACCAATGCAAACACACAGCTGATCATGCAAATTCTTCAAGAGCGCAATCAAGGCAGTCAAGGGAATCAAGGCAGCAATCAGAGTCACTTTGCTACACTCAACCAGTTCCTTGCTAACGGGCCAAAGACTTTCAGCAATTGTGTTGAGGCAACCGATGCTGACGATTGGCTTGTGGATCTGTGTAAGCATTTCGAGTGCAGTAACGTCAGGCCTGAGGACTTTGTTATGTTCGCTTCCTTCCAACTCAAAGAGCAAGCTGCAGAATGGTTCCAGCAGTACAAGGACTCCAGAGGTGGACGTGTTATCACTTGGGATGATTTCCGTCGAGATTTTCGAGCTCATCATATTCCGCAGAGCGTGGTTGAAAGCAAGCGTGAGGAATTCCGCAATCTGAAGCAAGGCTCTTTGTCTGTCTATGACTACAACAAGTTGTTCCAGAAGCTTGCCCGCTTTGCCAAGCAGGACGTGCCTGATGAGAAGAGCATGATATACCAGTTTAGGGGTGGTCTCAGAGAAGAAATTCAGCTCGCTCTTGTCCTCTTTGATCCCTTGAGATACGATAAGTTCTACAACATGGCACTGAAGCAAGAGGCTGCTCAGTTGAGGTGTGATGCTTCCAAGAAGCGAGTCAGAGATGTTACTCCTTCTTCCTCTACTCAAGTGGCCAAGGAGCAGAAGTTTTGGCTTCCTCCTCCTCCGTTCCGTCAGCCGTATCAGCAGAAGAGCAAAGGTGGCAGTGTTCTTCCCACCCACCCAACCCTGGCTTTCAGAACAAGACTTCGTCTCAAGCTCCAAGATCGAGTGCTCTGTATCACCGTCCGCTTTCAGAGGTCAGGTGCAACAAGTGCCAACAGAAGGGTCACTATGCCAACAAGTGTTTCAACCAGAGGCGTCTTCCTCCTCCTCCTCCTGTCAGATCGGCAAGTACAACTGTGGTCAAGCATAACCCCAAGCATGCCAAGGTCAATTTGATGAATGCAGCTCAGGCAGAGGACTCATCAGATGTGATCATGGGTAACCTTCCTGTTAATGATATTCCTGCAAAGTTCTTTTTGACACTGGTGCATCGCATTGTTTCATCTCGAGACCTTTTGCATCTAAGCATGATTTTGTTACTCAAGTGTTGCCGAAGCCGTTGGCTATCGTCTCTCTGGCCCGTCAAATGACATCTCGAGTATGCGTTCCGGATGTTACTATCACTTTGGGTGACTATAAGTTCTTGTCCTCTCCAAATGTTCTTGGTGACTCGGATATTGATCTTATTCTCGGGATGGATTGGCTTTCTAAGCACAAGGCTCAGCTTGATTGTGCAGCCAGGCAGATTCAATTGACTCATTCGTCTGAGGATGTTATTGTCTTTGCCGCTCGGGATAATACTATTCGTCTGTTTTCTCTCAATGAGAAGGGTGAATTGGATGCCATCTCTCAAATTCCAGTCGTTTGCGAATATCAAGACGTCTTTCCAGAAGAGCTTCCAGGAATGCCTCCGCACCGGCCAGTTGAATTCGTTATTGAACTTGAGCCTGGAACGGAACCTGTGTGCAAGCGTCCTTACAAGCTCGGACCTGAAGAGTTGAAGGAGCTGAAGAAGCAACTCGATGAGCAAGAAAGAATGGGTCTCATCTGGCCTAGTTCTTCTCCGTGGGGTTGTGGTGTTCTTTTTGTGAAGAAGAAGGATGGAACGGACCGACTTTGTGTTGATTACCGTCCAGTGAATAAGAAGACCATCAAGAACAAATACCCACTTCCCAACATCAATGAGCTGTTCGAACAACTCAAAGGTGCCCAAGTATTCTCCAAGCTTGATGTCCGTATGGGTTATCACCAGATTTGCATTCGTGAGGAAGATATTCCCAAGACAGCATTTAGAACAAGCTTTGGTTCATATGAATACACTGTCATGTCTTTTGGCCTCGCCAACGCTCCTTCGATGTTCTCCCGCATGATGAACTTCATCTTCAACGCCTACACCAATGACTTCGTTTTGGTCTATCTCGATGACATTCTGGTTTTCTCCAAGAACAAGGAAGATCATGCCAAGCACTTGCATTTGGTTCTTGATAAGCTGAGAGAACATCAGTTCTACGCCAAGTTCTCCAAGTGTGAATTTTGGCTCGATGAGGTTCTTTATCTTGGTCATATCATCTCTGCCAAGGGCATTGCCGTGAATCCTGAGAAGGTGTCCGCAATTGTGAATTGGGAACCTCCTCAGAACGTGAAGCAACTCCGCAATTTTCTCGGTCTCGCAAGCTATTGCCGAAGATTCGTTGAAAACTTTTCCAAGATTGCGAAGCCTCTCTCTAATCTTCTTCAGAAGCACGTCAAGTACGTTTGGTCTCCGGAGTGTGATATCGCTTTCAACACTTTGAAAGAGAAGTTGATCACTGCTCCAGTTCTGACTCCACCTGATGAATCCAAGCTGTACGAGGTCTTTTGTGATGCCTCTCTCCAAGGTCTTGGCGCAGTATTGATGCAAGAGAAGAAAGTTGTTGCTTATACATCTCGCCAGTTGAAGCCTAATGAGAAGAACTACCCCACTCATGATCTCGAGTTGGCGGTAGTTGTGCATGCTCTTTTGACTTGGAGACATCTTCTATTGGGAAGAAAAGTGGGCATTTTCACTGATCACAAGAGTCTCAAGTACATCTTCACTCAGCCTAATCTCAACCTCAGGAAAACTCGATGGGTCGAAATGATTCAAGAGTATAATCCGAGTATTGAGTACACTCCAGGCAAGGCTAATGTGATTGCTGACGCTTTGAGCAGGAAGGCTTACTGCAACAGCCTGATTCTTAAGCCTTATCAACCCGAGCTTTGTGAAGCTTTCCACAAACTTAATCTGCAAGTTGTTCCTCAAGGTTTCCTCGTCAACCTTCAAGTCTCTCCTACCTTAGAAGACCAGATTCGCCAAGCCCAGCTTCTTGATGCTATGGTGAAAAAGGTGAAGATTGGGATTGCCAAGAGTCAGTCCAAGTACAAGTGCTACCGCCTTGATGACAAGGACACTCTCTTCTTCGAGGATCGTATTGTTGTGCCCAAAGGTGACCTCCGTAAAGTGATCATGAGCGAGGCTCACAATTCTCTCCTCTCTATCCACCCTGGGAGCACGAAGATGTATCAGGACCTTAAGCAAGCTTATTGGTGGACTCGAATGAAGCGCGAGATTGCTCAATTCGTGAATGAATGTGATGTCTGCAGAAGAGTGCAGGCAAAACACCAAAGGCCAGCAGGTCTCCTCCAACCTCTTGCCATTCCAGAATGGAAGTTTGACCACATTGAGATGGACTTCGTGACTGGGTTTCCAAAGTCCAAGCGTGGCAATGATGCTATATTTGTTGTCATCGACAAACTCACCAAAGTGGCTCACTTTCTGCCTATCAAAGAGTCGATCACTGCAGCTCAATTGGCGGAACTCTATACCTCTCGCATTGTCTCTCTGCACGGTATTCCTCAAGTGATCTCTTCAGACCGTGGCAGTATCTTTACCTCGAAGTTTTGGAATTCTTTCCAGAAGGCCATGGGCACGAACATCCGCTTCAGCACAGCTTTCCATCCTCAAACAAGCGGTCAAGTCGAGCGTGTCAACTAGATTCTTGAAGATATGCTCAGGGCTTGTGTGATCTCCTTCGGCATGAAGTGGGATGATTGTCTTCCTTATGCTGAATTCTCATACAACAACAGTTTTCAAGCAAGTTCGGGCAAGGCCCCTTTTGAAATTCTGTATGGCAGGAAGTGTCGTACCCCTCTCAACTGGTCTGAAACCGGTGAACGTCAGCTGCTGGGTAATGACTTAATCACAGAAGCAGAAGAAATGTGCAAAGTCATTCATGATAACCTCAAAGCAGCCCAATCCCGCCAGAAGAGCTACTATGATAGTAAGCACCGTGATTTGGCTTTCGAGATCGGAGATCATGTTTACCTCCGTGTCTCTCCTATGAAAGGCACTCGTCGCTTCGGTATCAAAGGGAAGCTTGCCTCTAGATACGTGGGACCTTTCAAGATTGTCAGCAAGAGAGGCGACCTCGCCTATCAACTCGAGCTTCCTTCAAACTTTGCAAATGTTCATGACGTGTTCCATGTCTCTCAGCTTCGAAAGTGCTTCAAGACTCCTGACCGCACCGTCAACTTCGAGGACATTGAGCTCCAGGAAGATCTCTCTTATCGTGAGCACCCAGTTGCTATTCATGAAGAGACTGAACGCAAGACTCGCAACAAGTCAATCAAATTTCTCAAAGTCAAGTGGTCACACCATTCCGACCGTGAAGCTACCTGGGAACGCGAGGATCACCTCCGTTCTGAGTACCCGGAGTTCTTTCAGTTCTAGATCTCGGGACGAGATCCTTTCGTAGTGGTGGAGTGTTGTAACACCCCGGATATAACTTTCCTAATTTGTACTCCAACTCTTGCCGTTTCCGGCGTTAAGTTATATTTATTTCTCGGGTTCGGGTCTTTGTCTCCGTGTGATGCTATATTTGTACTCCTTTCGCTTTCTTTCATGTTTGGGGATTAAACATTTCCAGATTGGACCGAGACTTGCCAAGCGGCCTTGGTTTACTACCGGTAGACCGCCTGTCAATTTTCGTACCATTTGGACTTCGTTTGGTACTCCAACGGTTAACCGAGGGACCGAAAAGGCCTCGTGTGTGTTGCATCCCAACACCCCTCCAATTTGGCCCAAAACCCACCAAACTCTGCTCCATGTCCTAGAGCGTTCGATCACGATCGCGTGGCCGAAAACCGCACCTCATTTGGACTCTCCTAGCTCCCTCTAGGCCTATATATACACCCCCCGTTTTTCGGATCGTCTCCTCCCCCGAAACCCTAAAAAAATCCCTTCCGCCGCCGCCGGACGTGTCCGGGCGAGCCGGACAACGTCCGATCCGCCGCCGCCAGTCAACCGTCGCCACCTGTCGCCTCCCGCGCTGGCCCGCGAGGGCCCGAGGCCGGCCCCCGCCGCCGCACACCCGGGCCGCGCCCCGCGCCTCCATCCGTCGCTGCCTCTCCCATCTCCGGTGCGCGCCGCCGCCACGGGCCACCCCGCCGCCGACCGGAGCTTGCCGCGCCACCGCCGCCGCCTCACGTCGCCGCCGCCCTCACCCCTCGCCGCCGTCGCCTCCCTGCGGCCCAAGGCCGGATCCGGCGCCCCGGCCTCCTCCTCGGCTTCCACTCCGGCGAGCTCTCCGGCCGGTCATCCTCGATCCCCGCGCCCTGCTACAGTGCACGCCGGATCTGAGATCCAATCTCGTCTGGGTTGACTTTTTCTCCTCCGAGCCCTAATTTTCGAACAAACTTTGACATGCCGTAACTTTGCATCCGTAGCTCCGATTTGGACATATAGTATATCAAAATGTTCGCCTCGACAAGTACATCATTTTCATTAGAGTTCATCTTGATGCCCGAAATGCTGTTAGAAGGAGGCTTCGTGAGTTATTTGTCAGATCTGCTAGTTCATCTTAGACTTTTGTCATTTTTGCCATGATTATTGTGTGCATGATATGCCTGTGAGTCCTTCATATGTTTTGTTAAGAATTTTGTTATCTTTCCAGAGGTGCAATCCATGCATTTTTTAGGATGTGTGTGGTGACTTGTGCAAGCTTGCAAAGTGAGGCACCCGGTAAATCTGTTTTCAGGGACTTAGTAGTTTTCACTAAGTCTGGGATTATTTAGTTCATGATGCCATATGTTCAGCTTGATTCCTAGTGATCCGTGCCTCTTTTGAGGATGATCAGTAAAGGAGTTTTGTTAATCATGTTATGCTCTATCCATCCATGTCTTTACTTGCAATTATGGAGCACCCTAGCTTGAGTCAATCGAGCTCTACTTTTGCTTCGTTGTGAATCTGGGAAGATCGTCAACTCGTTTGCGATTTTGCCGATGATATTGTAGTTGATCCGTGCATGCTATGCCATTGTTCTTGCCATGTCTAGCTAGAATTTTGTGCCTTATTAATGGATGTATGCTTGCCCTGCCATGACTTGCACCGTAGTGAGTGCATCGAGCTCGTTTACATGCCTTCGTGAGTTATATTTCAGCATGTCTCAGTTTTCACCAAGTCTGAAAACTGATTGTGTTTTAGCTATGTTCGTGTGCCCGTTAGTATATTTTGTGAACCCTTTTGGCCCCAGGTCACTTTGGGTCTTTTGTTAAGCTTGTTGAGTAGCTCCATGCCATGTTCTTACTTGTCTTAATCAGGTCATGTATCATGTTGTTTTGCTGCTCCGAAGAGAGCTTCGTGATCTGAAATTTCAGACAAGTGTTAATTTCACTAAGTCTGAGATCTGTTTTGCATTTGCATTTTTGCCATGCTTGTTTGAACCTCATAATGGATGAATTGGCCGTAGCTCAGTGCTAGTCTTTTGTTAAGCATCTTATGTGCATCCCTGCCATGTATTTTGTTGTCATGTTTGGTGGCTGTAGCATGTTCATCTCATTGTATTTAGATGCCTACTTGCTGTAAATCTCAGACCGGTGTCATTCTTAAATCGCTTGCCATTTCCAAACCGTAACTCCGATTCCGATGATCTTTATATCGTTTTTAAGCGATTTCATCCCATCTTTCCAGTGGCACACTTGGTTTTCCAAGTTGAGGCCAGGTTCATGCATTTCCTGTCATATCTTGCATTTTGCATCCCGCATCGCATCCCGCATAGCATGTCATCATTGCATCTTTTTGTTTGAGTTTGCACGTGGTTGATTGAATCCTTGTTGCTTGTTTGTCTTGTTTGGGTAGAGCCGGAAGACGAGTTCGCTACCGAGGAGCCCGTTGAGTTTGCTTGTGAGGATCCAGTCAACTCTGACAACTCTGCAGGCAAGATGATCATACCCTCGAAATCACTACTATCTTTGCTATGCTAGTTTGCTCGCTCTTTGCTATGCCAATGCTACGATGCCTACCATTTGCTTGTCAGCCTCCCAATTGCCATGTCAAACCTCTAACCCACCATGTCCTAGCAAACTGTTGATTGGCTATGTTTCCACTTTACTCAGCCCCTCTTATAGCGTTGCTAGTTGCAGGTGAAGATTGGAGGTCGTTCCTTGTTGGAACATTTATTTACTTGTTGGGATATCATTATATTGCTATGTTATCTTAATGCATCTACATACTTGGTAAAGGGTGGAAGGCCCGGCCTCTCGCCTAGTGTTTTGTTCCACTCTTGCCGCCCTAGTTTCCGTCATATCGGTGTTATGTTCCCGGATTTTGCGTTCCTTACGCGGTTGGGTTATAATGGGAACCCCTTGATATTTCGCCTTGATTAAAGATTTTCCAGCAATGCCCAACATTGGTTTTACCATTCGCCACCTAGCCTTTTCTTTCCCTTGGGTTCTGCAGACTCAAGGGTCATCTTATTTTAGCCCCCCCACGGGCCAGTGCTCCCTCTGAGTGTTGGTCCGAACTGAGCTGCCTGCGGGGCCACCTCGGGGAAACTTGAGGGTTGGTTTTACTCGTAGCTAGTCTCATCTGAGTGTGCCCTGAGAAAGAGATATGTGCAGCTCTTATCGGGATTTGTCGGCACATTCGGGCAGTGTTGCTGGTCTTGTTTTAACCTGTCGAAGTGTCTTGAGTTACCGAGATACCGAGTCTGATCGGAATGTCTTGGGAGGAGGTCTATTCCTTCGTTGACCGTGAGA
>NC_041388.1:175829974-175908065 GCF_002162155.2 Triticum dicoccoides
AACTAAAGCCCCTTG
The DNA here is from genome assembly GCF_002162155.2 of Triticum dicoccoides. Lineage (NCBI taxonomy): Eukaryota > Viridiplantae > Streptophyta > Magnoliopsida > Poales > Poaceae > Triticum > Triticum dicoccoides. Next base: position 175,829,990 of record NC_041388.1, read on the forward strand.
CAGCGCCACCTCGGGGAAACTCGAGGGCTGGTTTTCAGTTGTACGGATTGCTTATCTGAGTGTGCCCTGAGAAAGAGATATGTGCAGCTCCTATCGGGATTTGTCGGCACATTCGGGCGGTGTTGCTGGTTTAGTTTTGACCTGTCGAAATGTCTTGTTGTACCGGGATACCGAGTCTGATCGGTGTGTCTTGGGTGGAGGTCTATTCCTTCATTGACCGTGAGAGCTTGTCATGGGCTAAGTTGGGACTCCCCTGCAGGGATTGAACTTCCGAAAGCCGTGCCCGCGGTTATGGGCAGTTGGGAATTTGTTAATGTCCGGTTGTAGATAACTTGAACTAAACTTAATTAAAATGAATCAACTGAGTGTGTTACCATGATGGCCCCTTCTCGGCGGAGTCCGGGAAGTGGACACGGTGTTGGAGTAATGCTTGCCGCAGGATTACCTCTTTAGTTATGCGTTCGCGCTTCGCCTTCTCTTCTCGCTCCCTTTTGCGAATAAGTTAGCCACCATATATGCTAGTCGCTTGCTGCAGCTCCACTTATATCTGTCTTTCCTTTCCTATAAGCTTAAATAGTCTTGATCGCGAGGGTGCAAGATTGCTGAGTCCCTGTGGCTCACAGATTACTATTACACCAGATGCAGGGCCTGATGATTCCGCTCCAGGAGACGCGTATGAGCTCAAGTGGGAGTTCGACGAAGACTCTCAGCGATACTATGTTTCTTTCCCCGACGATCAGTAGTGGTGCCTAGTTGGGGGTGATTGGGACTGTGTCGCATGTTGGGTTCTCTTTTATTTTGGCGTCGTAGTCGGGCCTTGAGTGTATGGATGATGTAATGTTATTTCTGTACTTGATTGACGTGGCGAGTGTAAGCCAACTATGTTCTCCCCTTTATTATTTACATTACATGGGATGTTGTGAAGATTTCCTAACTTGCGACATATGCCTTCAATGCGATTATGTCTCTAAGTCGTGCCTCGACACGTGGGAGCTGTAGTCGCATCGAGGGTGTTACATCATGCTTGTTGAATCCCTTGGTTTCAACTTAATGTCTGTCTCAATGCTTTGCGATTTAAACATGATTGTGATGTTTGGAAAATATCGTTGCCTTGTTCTAATGGAATCTGACAACTCTCTAGTGTTTGAAGGGTATCGGAAAGATGATTTGTACGTGGTAGATTTCTCAGCAGGACCACAGCTTGCCGTATGTCTTCTAGCAAAAGCTTCAGAATGCTGGCTCTGGCATCGGAGGCTAGGGCATGCTGACATGAGGAACCTGCACACCCTTGCAAAGAAGAAGCATGTCATAAGGCATCGAGGGCGTCAAGTTCAAGAAAGATCACTTATGCGGTGCCTGTGAAGCAAGAAAGATGACGAGGGCCAAGCATCCCTCGAAGACAATCATGACAACGACTCGACCCTTCGAACTTCTCCACATGGATCTTTTCGGTCCCACTCATTACTCAACTCTTACTACTACCGCGTGTCTCTATGGCTTTGTCATTGTTGATGATTATTCTAGATATACTTGGGTGCATATAATCCTCTACAAGACTGAAGTGCAGGATGTCTTCAGACGCTTCGCCAATCGAGCAATGAACAACTATGGCGCCAAGATAAAACACATCAGAAGTGACAATGGCACTGAATTCAAGAACACTGGCCTGGATACATATCTTGATACTTTGGGCATCACACATGAATTCTCAGCTCCATACACCCCACAGCAGAATGGCGTCGTCGAACGCAAGAACAGAACACTCATTGAGATGGCCCGAACGATGCTTGATGAATACAAGACTCCAAGAAAGTTCTGGCCTGAAGCCATTGATACGGCATGCCATACAATGAACCGTGTTTATCTTCATAAGCTTATGAACAAGACATCCTATGAGCTCCTTACTGGCAAGAAGCCAAATGTCACTTACTTCAGAGTATTTGGCGCCAGGTGCTGGATCAAGGATCCACATCACACTTCAAAATTTGCACCAAAAGCACATGAGGGTTTTATGCTTGGATATGGAAAGGATTCGCACTCCTACAGAGTCTTCAATCTCTTTCATTATAAAGTGGTTGAAACAGTGGATGTGCGGTTGGATGAGACTAATGGCTTACAAAGAGAGCACCTGCCAAATGTGCTAGATGAAGTTCCATCCAGTGAATCAATCAAACTTATGGTAACTGGAGAAATCATACCTTCTCAAGCTCAACCTGAAGAGGAACTTATCATCTCTGCACCTGATCAACCTGAAGACAATGCTCAGCTTGAAGACAATCCCTCTAATAATGACAATGATCAGCAAGAGCAAAATCTTCGTCCTGTACATCCTCGTGTTGCAAATGAAGTGCAGATTGAGAGAATAATTGATAGCATCAATGCACCAGGTCCACTCACTCGCTCAAGGGCAACACAGCTAGCCAATTTCTGTGGGCACTTTGCGTTCATCTCAATAACAGAACCCAAGAAAGTTGAAGAAGCCTTCATGGAACCTGAATGGATTCAAACTATGCAAGAAGAGCTTCAACAATTTGAGCTGAACAATGTACGGGAACTGGTTAAGCGTCCTGATCCTCGGAAGCACAATATAATAGGCACCAAATGGATATATCGCAAAAAGCAAGATGAGCATGGTCAAGTTGTCAGAAACAAAGCTCGTCTCGTTGCTCAAGGATACACTCAAATTGAAGGGATTGACTTCGATGAAACATTTGCTCCTGTGGCTAGACTTGAAGCTATCCGCATACTGCTGGCCTATGCAAATCATCATAATATTCTTTTGTATCAAATGGATGTGAAGAGTGCCTTTCTCAATGGCAAGATTGAAGAAGAGGTGTATGTAGCGCAACCGCCTGGTTTTGAAGATCCAAAACATCCTGACATGGTGTACAAGCTCAACAAGGCACTATATGGCCTCAAACAAGCCCCTCGGGCTTGGTATGACACACTCAAATACTTCCTGAAGAGCAAAGGCTTCACACCTGGTTCCCTCGACCCCACTCTCTTCACGAAGACATATGATGGTGAACTGTTTGTGTGCCAAATATATGTGGATGACATTATCTTCAGCTGCACCAATCAGAAATACAGTGAAGAGTTTGGATAAATGATGCAAGAGCAATATCAGATGTCCATGATGGGTGAGCTAAAGTTCTTCCTTGGTCTTCAGATACGTCAGCAACGCAACGACATCTTTATATCTCAAGAGAAGTATCTCAAAGATTGCCTGTGAAGTATCGTATGCAAGACTGCAAAGGCTTCACGACGCCAATGCCAGCCAAACATCATATGGGTCCCGACAACAATGGTAAAGGTTCGATCAAAAGGTATACCGCTCCATGTTTGGTTCTTTACTTTATCTATGTGCATCTAGGCCAGATATTATGCTTAGTGTTTGCATGTGTGCTCGATTCCAAGCGGCACCAAAGGAATCGCATCACTTAGCTGTGAAGCGAATTCTTCGATATTTGGCTTACACCCCAACTCTAGGATTATGGTATCCAAAGGGCTCAGAGTTTGATCGGGTTGGATTCTCGGATGCTGATTATGCTAGTGACAAGGTGGATCGCAAGTCTACATCAGGCACATGTCATTTTCTGGGACGATCACTTGTATGTTGGTCTTCAAAGAAGCAGAACTGTGTATCTCTCTCCACTGCTAAATCTGAATACATTGCTGCTGGATCTTGCTGCGCTCAGCTTCTGTGGATGAAGCAAACACTCAAAGACTATGGCATTCATCTGAAGCAAGTGCCACTCTACTGCGACAACGAAAGCGCCATCAAGATTGCCAACAACCCAGTTCAGCACTCGAAGACAAAGCACATTGAAATTCGTCATCACTTTCTCAGAGATCATGTTGTGAAGGAAGATATTGATATCATACACGTCAACACTGAAGAGCAATTGGCAGATATCTTCACCAAGCCCTTGGATGAGAAGAGATTTTGCAAGTTACGGTGTGAGCTAAATATCTTGGAATCCTCAAATGTCCTGTGATCAGGCACACATCCTAACACTTATGCATATTGATGACTTAGGTTTGCAACACGCGAAGTAAAGTATATCTTCAATCAATGAAGACACACGTTCTAAGTGTGAATACATTAACGTGGAATTTGACTTCGGAGCACCACGATAATTGTGCGCCGTGTCTGGGTCTAATACTTCCTATACGGTGGGTAACGCCACCACCAAATTCTTCTGTTTGAAGTGTTTTACTCATGGCGTTACATTTGCTATGTCTTCACATTTGGTTTGGCTTCAATCTCAACATGTCTTCATGATTATCTTCACTATGTTGATTATATATATATATATATATACTGGTGTTCTGTCCTCTACAGCATTCACTTATAGCTATGTCTTCTTGTTGAATCTTCTGAACTAAGTGAATGTGATCGGACCCTAACCTATCTATGCTTTCTATCTCAAACTCTATCTCTCCAAATCATATGCATTCTCTTGAAACTGTCAAATGTCTTCTCTACGTCCTTGTCAGCAGAAGATACAGAGATAAACATTAAGTATGCTTTCAATGCTAATTCCTTCACCTAAAACCCGGAGAAGTGGGAACGACCACCCAACAATCCAGGCGTGCATGGGACGTGGAACAACCTCCGATATGTCGCATGATGACCACGTGTTCCTCAGATGTGAATCGCCAGGGGCACCTATGTAATAACACTGAGCCGCCCCTGTCCCTATAAATACACGCCTCACCGCAGTCATTATCTCTTCTTCCACTCTCGCACGAACCCTAGCGCCACCGCTAGCCCTCGACGACCCCGGCGACGAAGCGCTTAGCTGCCACAACCTCCCCGACGCCGTCTTCACGCCGATCGCGGACATCGTCTTCTCCGCCATCGCCGTAGGTGTCCTCCGTTGCCAAGTTAGGGCATGGACGATCGAACTGCTCGGCCTCCTCTTCCACTCCGTCTAGCAGTTCTTCGTGTGGTAAATAAAACTTCCTTTTTACGGCCCCTTTGATCCTATAGATTCGTCACTTTCTACCACAAGCAGTTTCCATTCACACAAGTTGGATCTATTTCATACTGCATCTCGTAATATGCCTAGTATATTCACTTATGCTTCACAAAGTAGTTAGATTCCTCACTTGTACTGATTCGTGGATTCGTACAAATCTGGAACCAACTCCTTATCTATGAGTGAATGTCTTCGCACGATGAGGTCTATGTCTTCTAAACTGATTTATCTTCAAAATCTTCTGAGAATGCATATGACCTCTTCCCCTTCCCTCGCACCTTAATGCTGTCACAGGTACATGTCCGTGGGAGAATCCCTTGGTTCTCATAGTCTGCATTCATTTGCAGAATTCTTACAGCATCATATAAATTCTCCCGAAGCCAGTTCCTGTTTGTCCAGCAAGCGAAAGCCTTTGAACGTATTGAAGCCATTCAGCTTAAAGTTCATGGCTGCAGAGAAATCAGCAAGGAAGGGTGGCAGAAAGCGTCGAGGGGAAACATCAAGAGATCTGCCCGATGACCTCTCAGAGCTGTACAAGACAAATCCAGAAGAGGATTACAATCAGTGCAAGACACGAATCCTATGGATTCGACGATATTGGGCAGAACAGTGGTTCAAGTACAGGTTTGTGACAAAGGAATATGCTGAGAAGAATGCCATCAAGCGACCATGGGGAGACATCCTATACAGAAATCTTCAACCCAGGTCCAGAGATGAAGCCATTGAACAAGGCTTCTATCCCTGCATGGTCCGTGGACCACAGCCTGCGGATGCTGACCCATCGTCACTGCTATGGTGTCGTGACGACAATCTGTTCAAGCGCTACTTCCAGTTTGCCCAGAATTCGGCGAAGCAGAACAAGAAGTCATTGGGACTAGACTTCAACCCTGGTCCCTCTGCTCCCCGTGTCAATGGCACCCGCGAAGCTGAACCCAATCTTGTTGGTCCCTTCTAGAACCTGGAAGGTCTAATCACTCATATCATGGTTCAAGGGACAGCCGTGGATGAGCCTGCAGATGATGCTGAATCTGATGAAGAGCCTGTAGCGCCGAAGCTAAAGAAACTGAAGCAGCCTAAAGCTTCAAAGCCTGCCTCAGCACCAAAAATCTCACGGGCGAAGCCACTAGCTACTGCACCTCCTGAAGACAGTGTGCAGTCTGAAGATTTGTCACGCATCTCCAAACCCTCGAGAGTCAAGATGCCTCTGCAACACACCAGCCAAGAACTAACTGATGCTGCCATTCTGCGCAACGATGATATTGATCTGTCCAGCGATGAAGATCTTGCAGATGACGCTCTTGAGCAACTGATCAAGAGCAAAGAAGAAGCAGAAATCTTCAATGATCTGCCTCTCTTTGATGTGGCAATAATCCACAACTTCATTGATGAGTGGTTTGACACGCCCAACCTCAGCTTTGAAGATCTGCAACTTCCAATTGGCCTCAGTGTCGCCTTCCATGGCGCCATTGCTTCAGAGCTAGCTCTAGCTCAGCGCATCGTCGAACTGAAGCAAAAGATTGACTTTGAGAAAACTCAGTTCAAGAAGCACATGGCCAAGCTCAGCGTGCAAGAGGTGAAAAACTTCAAGATTATGCTGCACGAGCTCAAAGAAGCCTTTCTCAAGAAACGTGCAGAAGCTCAAGGTTCTCATGAGCGCATGAAGATCCTGGCTGACAAGAGTGTGCAAGCCTACAATGAGGCTGAGAAGCGCAAGGCCCTTGGTCGTCCTGGCATCGACCCTAGGATGGCTGCAAAGCAGAAGAAGAAGCCAGCTGTGTCCACACCCGACGCACCAAGGCAGGAAGCACATCCCATTGTCTTCCCAGCCAGCATGGCTGGCTCGAAACCAAAGGCCAGGTCAACCGCTTCAAAACTGAAGAAGACGAGGACTGCTGAGGCTGAAGCCAGAAAGAGGAAACATTCTGAAGCCTCTGATGCTGCTCCCTCCAAGAAGAAGCGGAAGACCAAGAAGGAACGGGCTGCTCCCACAGAGCCCCTGGTTGTTGAACCTATCTCAATGGTTCGCCCTACATCTACACATCAAGAGCGCCAACTGATTGTCCATGAGCCTGCTTCCACAGAGGCTCATACAGTTGAAGACATTCCAGCAGTCGATCCCATAGCTGCTGAAGACATTGGTCACCATGACAATGTTGAAGATGATGTAGTTCTTCCTCAGATCGAGCACCAACAGGTATCATCGCCTGTGCTTACGCACAGCGAACTCATCAGCATTGGTCGTCCTCTGATGCCAACTGCTCAGGATGCATCATGGGCTGATCACCCACAACAACAAGAAGAAGATGACCTTGAGGCCCAGCCAACTCCATCTCCAAAGGCGTCACCAGCGTGCGCAGGCTTCGCAAAGGACCAAGGTCTCAAGTCTCCGAGTCTGAAGCTAAAGCTGCTGAAGACATTCCGGCTGCATCAGCCGATGACACCCAAGAAGAAGAACGTGTCCCTACTCCCCCAACTACTGAAGAAGCTGTTCTCGAGGAGAACGTGTCTCTGCCCGACCCTCCAGCTCATCAAGTGGAGGAAGAAAATCTTTAGGCTGCCACCACCGACATGAATGAAGCCACTGACGATGTCATGGCTCAAGCAAATGTGGAGCCTACACCAACCCATGAACCAGATGTCAGCGAAGCCAATGATGCTACTGCTCCTGTTCCTGCGCCTACTGCTGGTCCTCAGTTTGACTATCATATTGAGCATAGGCCTCAGGTACAGAAGCCAATGCCAAGGTTTCCCAGGTTTCCAGGTCCTGCATCAGCACCTGGATCCTTCAATGTCAATGGCTTCAAAGCATACAACACCTTCTTCAATAGCTCCAAGAACCCCTACTCAAGGGAACGAATATCTTCAGATCGGTTCTGGAGCTATCCGCAGCGAAGCTATTACTCATGCATTCTGTACAATCAAGGTCGCATCTTCCCACATATGCGTCTTGACACCGAAGCAATAGCTGGTCTGCCCTGCTTGGAAGAAGCTTTGGACTGCTTCAAAGAGGTTGGATTGTTACCTTTCGTCACCGACCAAGAGCACTAAAACGAAGAGTTGCTGCTCCAATTTTATGCCACTCTTCACATACGTGGTTACAATAGAGATCCGAAGACTTAGGTCCTTGAGTGGATGACAGGAAATGTTCATCACGAAGCCAAAGCCTTTGATATCATTGAGCTCACTGGTCTGCCCACTCCTGGAGATCTCTATGAACCTAGTTGTCAGCTTCACAGTGAAGCAATGGAGAGCATCTTTCAGAAGCCTGAACCAAACATGAGTCAGATGCTCAGTATGATGAAGCCATTGCCTCCAGATGCTGACTATCCTAAGGAGTTCCTTGTTGAAGACCTTGAGTATCTGCCACGGACCATCTATCACATTATAAGGCGAACTCTCTGGCCCATCAATGGACATTCTCCACATGCAAAGTTGGAAGGTGCAATGAAGACTTTGGTCTTCTATATTCTTCACGGCAAATGCTTCAACGCACAAGACTTCTTCATTCGCTAACTTGCTGCATCAGGATCTGATATTTTTGCCTTGAAGTTCTACGCTCCATGGATAATACGGCTGATCAAACTCCACTCAGCCCTCTGCTAGCAATCATCGGATCTTTATGCCTGACGTGGATATGTCCGTTGAAGCCCTCTATCCATAGCCTGCCAAGGAGCCTCTTAGTCTTCAGAATGCGGAGCATCAAAGTTTCTCTCAGAACATTGAAGGAGTTGAAGCAGTCACTCGTGTTTATCCTCTGGCTGGCACTACACGTGCACCTCATCGTGCCCTCACTGAAGCCACTGAAAGCACCATTGCCCAACGGCCCAAGAAGCGATCTCGTGTTCTCAATGACCGATAGCTTCTGGTTGCTCTTCATCAGAAACAGGATAGGCATCATGACTAGCTGAAGCATCAAATGAAAAGCCTCTTGGTGGATTTCAACCGCATTCGCAATCTTGCCACCAAGAATGCCTTTGTTGCCCATGAAACTTGTCGGCGTACATGGAAAGGGCTGACGCTTATGTGCTCTGAGGATGATCTTCAAGAGGATGGCTTCTCTGAACATTTCAAGTTTGACTCCACACCTCCCCGAAGGGCTGTGCTGGGACGAACTCCCTCTTTTGAAGACTCTGAGTTCTCTTCCTCTGCGGCAACTGTGAATGCCAGAGTGATCGAGGACGAAGACGATGCTACTTCACCGCCCCCTCCTTCAGCACGCATTGACACTGCCCCGAGCTCGTCTGCACCGCCTAACAACACCGACGACCTTGCTACTTCACCTACTCCTCATGGGAACGAGTAGATGCTCTATGTCTTCAAACCTTTTTGGTCCTCACTGACAAAAGGGGGAGAAGCATATGAGTTTGATAGTCTTCAAGCGGGTCCATATGGGTGGTTACTTTATGTTTTGCCTAGTGTTTACAACTCTCGTTTTGATACATTTGGTTCTTTGAGTTGTAACACTTAAACTCGATGGTCGTCTGCTACTTATTTGCTATTTTGTGATGCGATGATAAATTCCGCATGTGCGACGATAAATTCCGCACTTAGATCATTTTGCAGACGTCCATTTTCCATTATGCATGTCATTATCTTCACATACTTTTCATGCATGATGAATTGTCATCATAAGTTGAAGAGGATCTCCACAAGTACAACCTGCCATGTGCATTTGCATTCCAAAAGCAAATTACTTATATGCACATCTTCAGGGGGAGCCCTTGCAACTTATGAAGACAATTCCTTATCCTTTACAATTTCACATATTATATTCCCCGTTGAAAACTTCAGCTAGTTTGTCATCAATCACCAAAAGGGGGAGATTGTAAGTGCATCTAGTGCCACCCCTAGTTGGTTTTGGAGTATTGACGACAAACCTAGTTGAGGGACTAATGTGTTTGTGAGAATTGCAGGATAACACAGGTAGAAGTCCCTCATTGATTCGGTTTTCCTACCAGAGATGACATCTAAAAATGTATGAAGACATTGAAGTCAAAGGTGGTATGTGAAGATATTCACATTGAAGACTATGACAAGAGAATACATCGCATGAAGACTATGGAGCGTGAAGACTTAGATCTTTCGTAGTTCTTTTTCTTCTTTGTTGAGTCATAGGAACCACCGTACTGTTAAGTGGGGTCCAAGAGAACCAGTCAGAATGACTGAAGTGATGCTTAACCAAAATCCTATGTCTTCGAGTGAAGACTATGAGAGCGAATCTTGTCCAGAGTTGGACAAGTCAGCTTTGCTTGTAGCCCAAGTAAAGTTGTCGTGTGTGTTTGAAATCTGACCGTTGGAACACGTGTCAGTTCCTTAGTGACCTAGGGTCATTTCGGACAAATCAGGTCGGGTTGCCTAGTGGCTATAAATAGCCCACCCCCTACAACCATAAACGGTTGGCTGCTCAGAGTTAAAGTACGGCTGTTATCGTTTGAGAGCAACCCACCTCGAAGCCTTTGAGAGAGAATTCCTTGCGAGGATAAAGTCCTAACCACCCAGAGCCAAAGAGTGTTAGGCATCACTTAAGTTGTCATGTTTGTGTGATCTGAAGACTTATTACACTTGAGGACTGTGAATCCTCCAGCCGGTTAGGCGTCGCGTTCTGAGCATCCAATAGTCCTTGTGGATCGCCGGTGAACAAAGTCTGTGAAGGTTTGGGAGTCTACCTTGAAGACTTACCAGATTGATTGGGCGAGGTCTGCGTGACCTTAGCTCAAGGGGAATATGGTGAGGACTAAGGGTTCTGAGTTGCGTGTTCATGACTGGGTGTCCGGGACTGTGTGTCCTCAGGTTTAAATACCTAGCCGCCCTAACTAGACATATAGTTGTCACAGCAACTGGAACTGGTCCAACAAATCATTGTCTTCAACGAGTCACTGGTTTCATCCTTCCCTTCCCTTTACTTACTGTTGGTCCTTGTGAAGTCATTGCATGATTGCATTATCTTTTGTCTTCACTGAGTGACTGCTTGTTCTGATTGGCTTCACAATATCTTCCTACCTGATCCTTACTGCCTAGCTGCTATTAGTCATTGTGCTTTCACTTCTTTGGTTACTTGACTAAGGTTGTCTAGTGTAGTCTACCTTCCGCTGTGTGGTAATAGATTTGCTTCTATCATTTGTCTTCGAAACTTCCATGTTTTGAAGACTTTCTTAAAAATCGCCTATTCACCCCCCCTCTAGTCGATCACTAGCACTTTCAATAAGTCATGAAGAAAGCAATAGCAACATACTAAACGATCAAGTGCTAAGCAAACGAAATGGGTCAAGTCAATCACATCATTCTCCTAAGGATGTGATCCCGTTAATCAAATAACAACTCATGTCTATGGTTAGGAAACATAACCATCTTTGATTAACGAGCTAGTCAAGTAGAGGCATACTAGTGACACTATGTTTGTCTGTGTATTCACACATGTATTATGTTTCCGGTTAATACAATTCTAGCATGAATAATAAACATTTATCATGAAATAAGGAAATAAATAATAACTTTATTATTGCCTCTAGGGCATATTTCCTTCAGACTATAGGTATGAAGAACAGACTCGATCTAAACTACGAAAAACTGTAAAATCTCACCGAGCAACCTGAAAATCTGATACCACTTGATAGAGGCGAAAGTGCACCGATGTTTCGATGAGATAGATATCATTTTCTATGGGAGTCGACTTTGACGATCCGACTATGAACGTGCAAAGACGTCGCGCCTTAGCAATCGCTAAACCAACTTCCGAGGGTTATTGACCATGCTGAAGCACGATCAACCTGACCACGAGGGGTCTATTTCCTGCGAGCAAACGAAGAACAAGCAAGAAACTGAGATTGCAATCTGGATAGCGAATAAAAGAGGAAAGCTTTATTAATGAAGGTGGGGTTCTGTGATGCCTTTGTCTAGTCGTTGAACACAAACGAAGTACGCGAAGTTGCAGCTATGGAAAACTTTAATCTAAACAAACCCAAAGTCTAAACGATGCCCTAAGTGTTGTATATATGGAGGAGAGAGGGGGGGAATTTTGTGGCCCTTGGAGGAGGGGTCCAAAACCAACCCTAACTCTTGTTTCCCCACACATACGGACTCTAAAAACATCCTATAATCAAGTATTTCGAAATTAAATGGTCCTGGCCCAAAAATAAGGTGACGCGGCACCTAGAATAGCCTCTAGACGAAATTTATGAAGTGGCATCTTGTATATTTCGTCCAAGGCTTCAGGCACTCATTATGATGGCTTCAAAGCCATGGAATCATCACTTGTAACTCCGTTCTTGTTCCCCTTGCGCATACCATCATCTCCATGCTTGAACTTGCTCCAAGGTTCATCTTTCTTGTCCAAGCTAGGCCCTTCATTTGTAAGCAAAACAAATGTATCCAATTTAGGCAGCATCATATTCTCATGAACATTAGAATCGTTACCAAGAAATGAAAGTACCTGGTAATTCAATTGGTGTGCGCGAGCTCTAGTAATTGGTCCAGTATGTATAGCAGCAGGGGTTGTGGGTGTAACAATGGTATTGATGTCCTCATCAGGCCATCCACTTGAGGGAAAATTGCTACTGTCCTACAAAACTCTGCGCTTGGAGGCCCAACACGAGTCTACAAGAATAAAGTTGCGTAGTAGACATCAAGCTTCTTTTTTGGCGTCGTTGCCGGGGAGGTGAGTGCTTGAAGGTATATCTTTTGATCTTGCAATCGAATCTTTTAGTTTCTTGTTTTATCACTAGTTTGGGTTATAAAAGAAAACTACATAAAAATGGAATTGAGGTTGCATCATATTATTGATCATCTTTATAATATATTTCTTGAAAATGATGGTTCGGAAAATTGCGCTCAATTGTTAGAAGAAGAAGTCAATAAAATGTTTGGCACAAAATATTTGAATTATGAGCATTATTGCAATGTTATTAGTATGAATTCTTTGAATATCCATGATGCTAATGATATGCAAAGCTACAAGCTTGGGGATGCTATGTTTGATGAAGATGATTTTTTTTGTCCCCCAAGTTTTGATGTGCAAATTTATTATGATGAAAGCATGCCTCCTATTTATGATGATTATATTGATAAAAGTGAGTTTGGAAGAGTGTGAACTTTAGGAAGTAATGATCCCACTATTTTGGAGGGTGTTGAATCTTATTGTGATAATTATGAAAGTGGATTTGGAGAGGTCATGACTTTATTTAGTGAAGAATCCACTATTTCAGAAGAGGTTCCAATTGATTATGAGAACAAAGTTGCTATCTATGATGATTATGGTGATCACATGTATCCTATAAAGAATGAAACTTGTCATCATGATTTTAATTTTCACTCTCATGATAGTTATTTTGTTGAGTTTGCTCCCACTACTATTGATGAGAAGAAATTTGCTTATGTGAAGAGTAATAAGTTTTCCATACTTTTGTGTCATGAAAATAATGATTTATGTGATAGTTATATTGTTGATTTTCTTTATGATGCTACTGAAAATTATTATGAGGGAGGAACTTATGCTTGTAGGAATTGCAATAATATCAAGTTTCCTCTCTATGTGTTGAAAGTTTTGAAATTATGCCTGTTTTGCCTTCCTATGCAAGTTGATTACTGTTCCCATAAGTTGTTTGCTCACAAAATCCCTATGCATAGGAAGTGGGTTAGACTTAAATGTGCTAGTCATATGCTTCATGATGCTCTCCTTGTGTTTCAATTCTTATCTTTTATGCAAGCATCGTTGAAATCACCATGCCTAGCTAAAAGGCATTAAAGAAAAGCGCTTGTTGGGAGACAACCCAACATTTACCCCTACTGTTTTTGTCTGTTCACATGATTAGGCTACTGTAGTAATCATATTTTCTTGCTTTCGTTTCAATAAAGTGCCAAGTAAGACCTTTGGGATGGTCTATGGTGATAGTTGATTTGATCTTGCTGAAAAATAGAAACTTTTACGCTCAGGAAAATAATTATAATTTCTAACGGAAGCGTGATAAAATACTGATTCTTTTTTAATAAGATTAATATACAAATTTCCCAGGTTTCCCTAATTTTTCAGAATTTTTGGAGTAGTAGAAGTATGGTTGGAGTACAGATTACTACAGACTGTTCTGTTTTTGACAGATTCCGTTTTCAATGCATAGTTTGCTTGTTTTCTAGTTTCTATGGCTTATATTGCTCAGTATAAATTTTGGAAATGATATGATATAGTAGGCATTGTGTGAGAACAATTATGAATCTTGTCTTTGACAGTACCAAAGTGAAATGGTTTGCTCCTTATCATACTAACCTATCTCACGAGGTTCAGTTAAGTTTTGTGTGACTGAAGTTTTCAAGTTTTGGGTGAGACATTGATATGAGGAGAATAAGGAGTGACAAGACACTAAGCTTGGGGATGCCCAAGGCACCCCAAGGTTATATTCAAGGAAGATCCAAGCAACTAAGCTTGGGGATGCCCCGGAAGGCATCCCCTATTTTCTTCTCCAACATTATTGGTAATCTCACTTGGAGCTACATTCTTATTCGTCACATGATATGTGTTTTGCTTGGAGCATCATTTTATTTTGTTATTATTTGCTTGTTGTTATTTATAATAGTATTTTTCATGCTTCTTTTCAATAGAAATGCCAAGGATAGCCTTTACCATGCTTATTTTGCAAGTCTATGTGTTGTTGTTCCAAAACAGAAAGTTTATCGATGTTGCAAAAATTCCCGAGAGAAGTCAGAATGTGATAAAATGTTGAAACTTTTTTGCAAAATAAGATCTGATAAATTTTCTACAGTGTGGTAAATTTTCATAATTTTTGGAGTTAAATAAGTATTGATACTCTTGCATTCTTTACAGATTGTACTGTTTTGGCAGATTGTTGTTATGTTTGCATTGTTTGCATATGTTTGCTTGTTTAATGAATATATTTGAGGGTAGGAGTATTAAATATGCAGAGGCATTTAGTATGCGATGTTGATTTGGTACAGTAGATAATGATAAGGTGTTGCATTGATTTATACTAACTTATCTCACGAGTTCTTGTTGAGTTTTGTGTGGATGAAGTATTTAAGATTTAGGGAAACCGTGATATAAAAAGAATTAAGGAGACACAAAAGTTCAAGCTTGGGGATGCCCAAGGCATCCCAAGATAATATTTCAAGAAGTCTCAAGCATCTAAGCTTGGGGATGCCCCGGTAGGCATCCCACCTTTCTTCAACAACAATTATCGGTTAGTATAGGTTGATCCTAAGTTTTTGCTTCTTCACATGATGTGTGTTATTGTTGGAATGTAATTTTGTTTTGTTTTGCTTGCTGTTTTAATAAAATACTTAGATATTAAAGTTTTTAAATAAGAGAGTCCTCAAATAGCTACCCATTTACATAACTACTTGCTTGATCTTCACTTATATCTTTTTGGAGTAGCTTGTCATTTACTCTTGGGCTTCACTTATATCCTATGATTAAATTGTTGAATGGATTGAATCATGAAGTTGAAATTATATCATGCCTAGTCGTAACTTCACATTGGGTTTAGAAAGTTAAATCTGTTGAAGCTTGACAATCACAATATTGGTCATACAAGCAATTCATGAATAATTAGTATAAGGAAGAGAACTTTCACATGCAAATACACTATCTTGGAAATCTTTTGAGATTGTGAGCCCCCATCAAAATTATATGCCAAAATTGTTGACGTTGGACAAGGAAGACGACGTAATGGTTTATGTTTGTTCATATTCACATAGAAGTTATATTGTCATGGATCCTTCAACATGTGGTGCTTGCCCCCCATCCTTGCTAGCCAAAAATACCACACCAAGTAGAGATACTACTTGTGCATCCAAAAACCCTTAAAACCAAATCTTATTTCCAAGAGTCCACCATACCTACCTAAGGATTGAGCAAGATCCTTCAAGTAAGTTGTCATCGGTGCAATAAGGCAATAAAAATTGCTTCTAAAAGTGTTAGATCATTTAGTGTAAGAGAAAATTGAGCATTGTACGAACTTGTGATGGCAAAGTAATAAAAGCGATAGACTGCATAATAAAGGTTGCTATCATAAGGGGCAATATAATGTGACATTATTTTGCACTAATGGGTTGAGCATACAAACAAATAAGCGCATGACAACCTCTGCTTCCCTCTGCGAAGGGCCTATCTTTTACTTTTGTGTATTTACTTTTATGCAAAGAGTCAAAGTTCTTCTCTCTATACCTTTTTATTTTTCTCTTTTGGCAAGCATCATGTGGTGAGGAAAGATCTAGGCACATATATCCAGTTGGATATGGGTAGCATGAGTTATTATTGTTGACATCACCCTTGAGGTGAATACGTTGGGAGGCGAAATTATAAGCCACTATCTTTCTATGTGTCCGATTGAAACGTTTTGCTCATGTGTATGCGGTGAGTGTTAGTAATCATAGAAGACCATATGATGGTTGAGTATGTGGAGATCTTACTTAAACTCTGTTGAATAAGTTGAATTGCAATTGCTTGGTGACTGAGAACATAGGTTGTTGAGTTTCAAGAGAATTCATTGTTTGAACCTTAACATGTGAATTGGTTGCTACTATAACAGGAGAAATAATAGCTTTGTGTTATTTTAGTATGAACTCTAGGATAGATTGATCGGAAAGAATAGCTTTGAGGTGGTTTCGTATCCTACAAACACTTTCGTCTTATGTTCTCCGCTAGATAGGAACTTTGGAGTGATTCTTCATTGCACGTTGAGGGACGGTTATATGATCCAATTATATTAGCATTGTTGAGAGGTTGCACTAGTGAAAGTACGAACCCTATGCCTCATTTTCAAGCATTGCAATACCGTTTTTGTGTCCGTTTACTATTTGCTACCTTGCTGCTTTTATTTATTCAGATTATAAAAATATATTTCTACCATCAATATTACACTTTTATCACCATCTCTTCGCCGAACTAGTGCACCTATACAATTTTCCATTGTATTGGGTGTGTTGGGGACACAAGAGATTTCTTGTATTTGGTTGCAGGGTTGTTTGAGAGAGACCATCTTCATCCTACACCTCCCACGGAGTGATAAACCTTAGGTCATCCACTTGAGGGAAAATTGCTATTGTCCTACAAAACTCTGCGCTTGGAGGCCCAACACGAGTCTACAAGAATAAAGTTGCATAGTAGACATCATGGCTTTGGGCCAGTACTCGGCGGCCAGCTTCTTCCTGTGATCCGGCATACCTTCGGGATTCTTTGGCTGCGTCCAGGTCCTTTCTCAGCTGGCCTATGGACTCAGCTGCTACAAGGGAAGCCTGTGTTAGACACATCACCCCAAACAATTCATACATCTTCAACCTCTTTACTCACCATGTGCTTCCCTGGTGAACTTTTTGACCTTCTCCAGTCCGGCCTTCGCAGCAGCCAATTATGTTCGGTTTAGCTCCAGGTCCTCAGACAATTTTTTATTCTGTTCTCTTGAGGCCTGCACAATACCATAAATATATATACTCTCAGACCCTTAACTCGACCGTCCCGCCCAAATTAAGGCTCGGGGGCTACCGGGTTAGGATTTATGTTCGGTTTTAAAACCAATCACGTACTTGCATATTTGTCGACAGAAGGTTGGAAACTCCCTCAAGGCCAGTTCGGGTTGCTCCGAGGTATGCATCTACTGAACTAAACGCATTAAATTCCTGGTCAGAAAGTGCGATATGACGCAGGGACTCTTTCCCCCGCCGGTGATTCATCACACTTTCGACCTCAGAATTGGTAACCGAAACATCCTCAGGATCCTCAGGAGGTTGGTCTGCGGCGGAGGTATCCGCATTGACCCCGGCCCATGCTGCAGATCTCAGTTCGGGATTACACCTTGGTGCCTCCTTGACGTCTTCGGACGGCGGTGGCGGAACACTTCTCCTATAGGTCACAACAAGATTAGGAGTACTCACAGCGGCCATATTAACAACCAAGCTATAAGTTCATATATATTACCTCTTGGTTGGGGGTGCTGTCGATGTAGCTCCCATGGATACCTTGCACTTAGAAGCTCCGCTATTGGTTGGTGCCGACATGGTAGGCACCGCTCTCGTCGGAGTTTGACGTGTGGTGCGGCGACCCTTGGGAATAGATGTCGGCACATTCGGAATGGCGCGAGGCAAACACCCTTTTTGGGAAGAGGCCTTCTTGCTACTTACAGTGGAAGAAGGAGGGGCCCGGGGTGAGTGGCTAGTACGGACACGTTAGAGCCGTCGAGGCTCTCCTGGTAAAAAAATCCATCCTCGAAATCAACTGACGTCTCTGGGCCATCGTGGAACCCTGGGTCATCATCACGGGAATGGTTCTCTGGTTGTGGAGCGAGGCAGCTGATGGTCTCAACCTAACGCCTCCAATTCTGTTCAAAAGAATGAAAGATCCGATCAGTAGATGTGGACGTAAGGTCCGAACTATGCAAATGAAAGTTGAGCTTACCCATTCAATGGGGTTATAGCTGGAATAGTCGTCTCTGCTCCTTAGACGGGCAAACTCTTCTTCCTCTCTCTTGAAGAGGTCGGCCAATATAGCTGCCATTGCTGCCTGGTTGTCAGGCCCCTTCCCTTTGTAACGGGTCATGTTGCTTGTCCCATTATAACGCCACAAGGGGTGCATCCTTTGTTGAAGAGGTTGCACGCATCGAGTAATGGTGGTGGCCATCACGTCTATGATGGTTAGATTGATAAGAACTAGCAGCCTCACCTTAGCGGCCAGATGATGTACTTCGGCACTCTCCCCTTGAGAAGGTTTTTTTGGCCGCCAATTAAACCGCTTCTTTAAAGGAGCATTTGATTATTCGGGTAAACCCCTTCGAGCTGGCTCAAGTAAGGGGACGTCTAACCACTTCGAGGTCCACTCGCAAGAGTCCTTGTTTGGGGTCCCCATGGGGTACCCTGTCCTGGCTATGCGCCATAACTTGGCTCCGCCCACTTCAAAGATGGTCCCTCCACAATTCAAAATGGGCCTCGCATCCTAGAAACATCTTGCAAAGGGCAGCGAAGCCCGAGATGTGCAGGATTGACCCGGGGGTGAGGTGATGGAGTTGGATCCCGTAGAACTCTAGCACACCCCTAAGGAAGGGGTGAATGGGAAAACCCAAGCTTCGGAAGAGGAAGGGCATGAAACTTACCCTCTCTTCCTTGTGTGGAGCAGGGAAGTTCACTTCGAAGGCTTCACCGTTCGTGGAGGTTAATCTTGGACGGGTGGAAACGAGATCTGAAGCGGGGAGATATCCTTGTGTCTCGAGTCTGCTAAGTTGTAGATGGGAGCCGGTGCAGCTCGCCCAGTCACCAAGAAGGGGGCATGGGGGCAGGAGGAGGGGCTTGGAGCGCTTGCCATTCTCTCCCGAATTTTCTGGCGTCCCTGCTTCATGATTTGGGATAAGTTACCTGTCCCGCTCCTGGCCTATTTAATAGGCCTTCACCCTATCCCGTAAAGGGCATTTTTGTAAAAGATTGTTGGACCGTCCACCCCTTTTGGTGCATGGGAACCGATGGGCTTCTTTAATCCAGTGTGATAATCGATGATGTGGGCCCCGCGATGGCTCGATGGATTGAGAAAGTTATCCGGACCGAACTATGGTCAGCCGGACATAGAGAAGGGGGATGAACTCGCCCCGCAAGCCGGAGACTTTGGACGCATAAAGACTTCGGGGATCGTGAGCACTAGAGTTGGAGGCTAGTTCGGGGGCTACTGAGGGAGTCCTAGACTGAGGGGTGCTCAGGCTGCCGGTCTATCTCTTATGGGCCCGATAGGTGGGCCGCATTGCAATTGCTTGAAGGCCGGACTACGAGGCGACTCTGTATATATCCGGACGGGAGATCTTCGCTGCCTTGGTGTGTCCCCCAAGTCAAGATAAGAAGAATCAGCATGATTATCCCTTCCTTGTAACCGACTATGTGTAACCCTAGTACCCCTGGTGCCTGTATAAACCAGAGGATTTAGTTCGTAGAGGCTAGAACAACAACCATCATCCAACTCGCCTAGGGTTTAGCTCATCCGATCTCGTGGTAGATTGACTGTGTAATCTGAAGGAAATATGCCCTAGAGGCAATAATAAAGTTGTTATTTATATTTCCTTATATCATGATAAATGTTTATTATTCATGCTAGAATTGTATTAACCGGAAACTAGATACATGTGTGAATACATAGACAAATAGAGTGTCCCTAGTATGCCTTTACTTGACTAGCTCCTTAATCAAAGATGGTTAAGTTTCCTAGCCATAGACATGTGTTGTCATTTGATGAACGGGGTCACATCATTAGAGAATGATGTGATGGACAAGACCCATCGGTTAGCTTAGCACTATGATCGTTTAGTGTGTTGCTATTGCTTTCTTCATGACTTATACATGTTCCTATGACTATGAGATTATGCAACTCCCGAATATCGGAGGAACACTTAGTGCGCTATCAAACATCACAACATAACTAGGTGATTATAAAGATGCTCTACAGGTGTCTCCGATGGTGTTTGTTGAGTTGGCATAGATCGAGATTAGGATTTGTCACTCTGTGTATCGGAGAGGTATCTATGGGCCCTCTCGGTAATGCTCATCACTATAAGCCTTGCAAGCAATGTGACTAAAGAGTTAGTTACGGGATGATGCATTACGGAGCGAGTAAAGAGACTTGCCGATAACGAGATTGAACTAAGTATGAGGATACCGATGATCGAATCTCGGGCAAGTAACATACCGATGACAAAGGGAACACCGTATGTTGTTATGCGGTTGCACCGATAAAGATCTTCGTAGAATATGTAGGAACCAATATGAGCATCCAAGTTCCGCTATTGGTTATTGGCCAGAGATGAGTCTCGGTCATGTATACATAGTTCTCGAACCCGTAGGGTCCGCATGCTTAACGTTCGATGACGATCGGTATTATGATTTTATGTGTTTTGATGTACCGAAGGTAGTTCAGAGTCCCGGATGTGACCCCCCCCCCCCCCGGGGGGGGGGGAACTAATGGGCCTAGATGGGCCTTAGTGGAGAGAGAGAGGGGAAGCCAGGGCAGGCCGCGCGCCCCTCCCCCTTGAGTCCGAATTGGACTAGGAGGGGGTGGCGCCCTGATGTCTACTACACAACCTTCTTCTTGTAGACGTTGTTGGGCCTCCAAGTGCAGAGGTTTGTAGGACAGTAGCAAATTTCCCTCAAGTAGACGACCTAAGGTTTATCAATCCATAGGAGGTGTAGGATGAAGATGGTCTCTCTCAAGCAACACTGCAACCAAATAACAAAGAGTCTCTTGTGTCCCCAATACAATGGTAAATTGTATAGGTGCACTAGTTCGGCGAAGAGATAGTGAAACAAGTGGTATATGGATAGTAGATAAATGTATTTGTAATCTGAAATAATAAAAACAGCAAGGTAACAAGTGATAAAAGTGAGCATAAATGGTATTGCAGTGTGTGGAAATAAGGCCTAGGGTTCATACTTTCGCTAGTGTAAGTTCCCTCAACAATACTAACATAATTGGATCACATAACTATCCCTCAACATGCAACAAAGAGTCACTCCAAAGTCACCAATAGCAGAGAACGAACGAAGAGATTATGGTAGGGTACGAAACCACCTCAAAGTTATTCTTTCCAATCAATCCGTTGGGCTATTCCTATAGGTGTCACAAACAGCCCTAGAGTTCGTACTAGAATAACACCTTAAGACACAAATCAACCAAAACCCTAAGGTCACCTAGATACTCCAATGTCACCTCAAGTATCCGTGGGTATGATTATATGATATGCGTCACACAATCTCAGATTCATCTATTCAACCAACACAAAGGACCTCAAAGAGTGCCCCAAAGTTTCTACCAGAGAATCACGACGAAAACGTGTGCCAACCCCTATGCATAGGTTCATGAACCCGCAAGTTGGTCACCAAAACATACATCAAGTGGCACGTGGTATCCCAATGTCACCACAGATATCCACGGCAAGACATACATCAAGTGTTCTCAAATCTTTAAAGACTCAATCCGATAAAATTACTTCAAAGGGGAAACTCAATTCATTACAAGAGAGAAGAGGGGGAGGAGAAACATAGGATCCAACTATAATAGCAAAGCTCGTGATACATCAAGATCGTATCACCTCAAGAACACGAGAGAGAGAGATCAAACACATAGCTACTGGTACATACGCTCAGCCCCGAGGGAGAACTACTCCCTCCTCTGGCAGGGTGCCAGAACAGGGTTCCGATTGGTTTTTGGTGGCTACAGAGGCTTCTGGCGGCGGAACTCCCGATCTATGTTGCCCTCTGGAAGTTTTAGGGTACGTGGATATATATGGGTGCAGGGAGGACGTCGGAGGAGCCACGGGGGCCCCACAAGACAGGGGGGCGCGCCCTAGGGGGGCGCGCCCCCCATCCTCGTGAGCACCTTGTGTCTCCCCTGACATGGGGTCCAAGTCCATCAGGTGTGTTTCCTTCCAAAAATAACTTCTCCAGTTGATTTCGTTCCGTTTCGACTCCGTCTGATATTCCTTTTCTTTGAAACACTGAAACAGGCATAAAACAGCAAATCTGGGTTGGGCCTCCGGTTAATAGGTTAGTCCCAAAAGTAATATAAAAGTGGATAATAAAGCCCAATATTGCCCAACACAGTAGATAATATAGCATGGAGCAATCAAAAATTATAGATACGTTGGAGACGTATCACGCCCCCAGTCGGTGTCAAAACCGGCGGATCTCGGGTAGGGGGTCCCGAACTGTGCGTCTAAGGCGGATGGTAACAAGAGGCAGGGGACGCGATGTTTTACCCAGGTTCGGGCCCTCTTGATGGAGGTAAAACCCTACGTCCTGCTTGATTAATATTGATTATATGGGTAGTACAAGAGTAGATCTACCACGAGATCAGAGAGGCTAAACCCTAGAAGCTAGCCTATGGTATGATTGTATGTTGTCCTACGGACTAAAACCCTCAGGTTTATATAGACACCGGAGAGGGTTAGGGTTACACAAGGTCAGTTAAAAAGGAGGAGATACACATATCCGTATTGCCTAGCTTGCCTTCCACGCCAAGTAGAGTTTCATCCGGAAACGAGACGAAGTCTTCAATCTTGTATCTTCATAGTCTAACAGTCCGGCCAATGGATATAGTCCGGCTGTCTGGAGACCCCCTAATCCAGGACTCCCTCAGTAGCTCCTGAACTAGGCTTTCAATGACGATGAGTCCGACGCGCAGTATTGTCTTCGGCATTGCAAGGCGGGTTCCTCCTCCGAATACACCATGGAAGAATTTGAATACAAGGATAGTGTCCGACCCTGCAAAATAAGTTCCACATACCACCGTACAGAGAATAATATTTCCACAAATCTAATCTGCTGACTTGTTTTGACAACATGACGTTATGCCATGGCCCAGTGATTATTCGAACCGTTTCCTTTAACTAGCCCCACACATAACGCGAGGCAGTTTTTTGACATGTCTCGTCAAAGCAGAGATCGTGTCCCCTTATCACAGGATTCTCATCAATACTGGTGTGGGTAACCCAACCGCGCCATCGATTACGGCGCTTGGGGGATAAGCGAGTTTTACCAGGCTAGTGGGGACGCATAGTTCCGTCCGCCCATATAAAGGGATAAGGATTCACCTTTTCATCCACGCCTTCTTCCTCCTTTGCTCATCCATTTCGCACACTCGAGCTCCAGTGCCCAAGTTCGCATTTCCCACCTCGACCTTCTCCAACCATGTCCGGGGTGGGAGGCAGGTGGATGGCCTCCTCCGTCACGGAGGGACACATCAAGAAGCTGAGGAGAGCCGGATACCTGCCCGACGACATCACGCACCGGTTCCTAGAAGAGGGGCAGCTCATCCCCACCCCCAGGCCCCATGAGAGGGTAGTGTTCCTTACCGATTTCCTTCGCGGACTGGGATTCCCTCTCCACCCATTCGTCCGGGGGCTCATGTTCTACTACGGCCTGGATTTCCACGATCTGGCCCCAAACTTCATCCTCAACATCTCGGCGTTTATCGTTGTGTGCGAGGCCTTCCTTCGCATCAAGCCCCACTTCGGCTTATGGCTGAAGACTTTCAATGTCAAGCCGAAGGTAGTGAGCGGCCGCCAGGCGGAGTGCGAAGGCGCCATGGTGGGCAAGATGCCCAACGTCACATGGCTCGACGGCTTCTTCGTGGAGACCATAAAGGGGTGGCAATCGGGGTGGTTCTACATCACCGAGCCGTGTGACCCTAAATGGGTAGCGGCCCCCGAGTTCTAATCTGGCATCCCCATGTGGCTCACCTCCTGGCAAGAGAAGGTCCTGGGGTAGTTCGGGAGAGCTGACCGGACTCCAAACATGTATTCAAAACATGGTGAACAAGAAGCTCAAACTTGTCAACGTAGTCCAGGTCATGCTCATCCGCCGGATCCTCCCATGCCAACAACGGGTTTTCAACTTGTGGGAGTTCGACCCGGCCCAGCACCGAACTCTGAACAGGCTCTTCGACACAACTCACGAAGATGCCTGGATGGTGCTATTCAAGAGCGCCAAGGTTCCCCCTCCCACTACTGAGGACCGCGGATTCTGCACGAAGCGCCAAGCCAGCACGGTAAGCTGTTTTACCTCTCACAGGATACTTGTTTTCCATAGTTTGACTCTATGCGGGATCTAAGCTCCTGTACCTTTGACAGGACTGGCAGGAGACGGCCGGACAGATCGACTGTCCGGCTCCTTTGCCCAAAGGCCCAGCAGACGCTCTCCTGGCGAAGATGCTGACTCCGGCTCCTTACACGGTGCCGGAGAAGACCAAGAAGGCCAAGGGAACCCAAAAGAGTTCCCGACGCCAGGCGTCATCGGACTCACCGTCTGATGACTCTATGGTGCACTCCTCCCCCGAAGACGAGGAGGCAGAAGAAGATGCTCCCCCTCCAGACGAGGGAGACAAGAAAAGGAAGGCCGCCCCAACTGGGGAGGCTGAAGGGTCCAAGAAGGGAAGGACTCTCCTTCCGGACAGTTCTACCACCGCCGCCAACGGTGAAGACGAGTGGCTGCCCAGGGCCAAGCCCCTGGGGAAGTCGTAAGTATTTGGATACCAGAGTAACTCATAGCATTACTTTGTCGCACTGCTTCACCTAACGCTGAATATGATTATGCAGGCCGCCACGAGCCCGTATCGATGTATCGTTGGACGGCTCCCTGGGCTCGTCGGATATGGATAGCGATCCACTTCCGACCGCCACCTCCCCTTACCCTGCGGACGACGCCGAGGTAGTGTCTCAAGAGGCACTAGGTCGAGGGGAGACAGTCCCGGAGGCGCCTCAAGGCGGCCTTCCGGACTCCGGGAGCAGAGGGGACAAGGCCCCTAAGGGTTCCGAGTTCGGCCCTCAGCCGAACACCGCGCCGGAACCTCCAGTGCTTCCGGACTCGGGCAGGCGGCCTCCTTCCAAGAGGGGCAAGACGCCTGTGCCGGTGACCTCTGTCCATCCAGCGGCGCCGGACAGTCTGCCGGAAGCGCTTCGTAGCGCTTCCATCGACGAGGAGCACCATACTGTTATGAGTGCGGTGGTCCAGAAGGTTCAGTCCGCCAAGAGCGGACTGACTGAAGCCTGTGCCAGCCTTCTAACAGGCTTTGAGGTAAGTGTTTAAAATATAGGAAAAATATTACCGCATAGACAGTAGCCCCTGATGCTCTGTTCGGTGTTCACAAAGAAAAGCCGAACAGAGGATCAAACAATATCACAGGAGTCTAATATAAGTATGTCAATATGCATATGCAGGCTTCGCTACTGGCATCTGCCGCACTGACTGCGGAGGTCACCGTACTGAAGCAGGACCTTAAAGGGTGCAAGGATGAGCTCGGCCTTGCCAAGAGGCAGCTCGAGGAGAACAAAAGTAAGTAATACCTAGTCTATGGATATGTATAAAAAGAATGCGATTGCAAAATGACAGGATCATCATGAATTTTCCAGGGGCCACGGCCGAAGTGGCGACCCTAAAGCAAGCGTTGTCCAAGGCCGAAAACAAAGCGGCCAAGGAGCGCACCGAGCGAGAAAAGCAGGAGGCGTGGGTGGGCGAGGTGCAACAAGAGCTCCAAGCTCTCATGACAAAGCACGAGGCGTTGGAGCTTGACTCGAAGACGCGGGAGTCTGAGCTTGCCACGGCCCTTGAGAGCGCGGAGAATGCCAAGCCCGAAGCCCAAAGGGCCCTCCAGGAGATTGATGCGATGAAGAATATAGCGGCGGGTAAGGCATTCTATATGCAAAGCAAGCATGTGAAAGTAAATTACCTGTTACTTACCCGAATCCGGAGCTCTCCAGGAGCATTCGCAGATTTGCCCCGTAGCGTGTCCGATGCCGCACAATTTTACCAGGCCGAGGAGGGAAGCTCAACGGAGAAGTTGTTCTGGTCTCAGTATACTGGGACCGAACACCCGGTGCCAATGAGCGACCAGCTAAAGCAGCTGGTCGAGCTACACAAGGCGGCCGAACAGGCCATGAAGGGCTTTATAGTCCGGCTGTGGCCTGGCGACGCCCTTCCAAACAGCTACTTCGGCCTGGTGAGGCGGCTTGTGGATGCCTGCCCACGGCTGGAGGTCGTCAAGCGATCCGTCTGCATTGAAGGTGCACACCAGGCTTTCGCCCGTGTGAAGTTGCAATGGGTCAAGCTAGACGCTGTGAAGCTGATCAAGGAAGGGCCGCCGGAGGGCAAGGAGCATCGCCACCCCGAGATGTACTACGAGGGTATTCTGGTGCCCGTCTCGTAGTGGATGAGTGCACGAAAGATGTAATATTTGAGTGAAATTTGCTCGTGTGATCCTGTATTTATGAAAACTTGTTCATATGCGCTATGCAATGCTTGTTTGAATTTAAAATATTACCTTCTGTTTGGCTGTTTATCCAATCTGAGAGACGGCTAGTCCTCGGCTTCTGCCCCCATGCCGCGAGTGCTGGGGTGTTCGGGATAAACCTGAGCACTCTTGTTCCCATTTTTGGGTCCTTCGAGGGAGGTGCTCAGCACAGCGAACAAGGCAACCGGACTAATAATGCTTTATCACTCTCACTTAGCCATAGAATTCTATAATTTTAAATTTCGGCGAAGCCGCTGGTATTCGGAAGGCCGAATTCGGGGCGCGATACACGCCTTTAAGCCGGACAGGACCGGCTCCTCGCTCTAAGCGGCATAAGTCTTTAGGGACTCGAAACCTCGCCGAACAATGACCAGTCTCTTGCCTTATCATGACAGTCAGTTTTAGTTTTCTCTACTGAGGTGCTTAGCCCAGCAGAACCGGGGTACAATCGCAATAGTTCTCCTAGCGCTACCTTAGCCGATAGAGTGGAATGTAAGGTACCAAAACATAGGAGCCGGGCAAACCCAACATTTGACCAAAGACATGATTCGGAGCTGATGCATATAATGCTATAAGTTCGGGGTGCCGCACTTGTGGAAGTGTTTGGACTTTTCACACCATATTGTGGGGTACGTAAGCCCCTGGTGTATTGGCCGTACCAAAGTGTATGGTTGCAAGGCGTCATTAATGAACACACATATATATATATAACAAGAATGCAATAATAGTCGTAATGTTATGCATTGTTTATTCAAAAAGGTGCATTAAAGTAGAATGATACAGATAGTGCGATAAGCAAAAAGTAGGACTATGTCCCTTCCAAGGGCAAGCTGAGGAATAGTATTAAAGCAAATATTTCGCTTGTTATCGTAATCCACCTGGGAATTCCGTGGTGTGACGTAGCTTTCTGCCTCCTTGGTTGCTGCATCATGTGTTCGGCAATCATGCTGCCGGACAGGGTTTCCAGAGATTAAGGTCCTGAAAAGGAGAAAAATAACAAAGCGGGAAGCCCCTAGTGCGGTTTAAGCCGCGTCTTGGGGCGTGCCGCAGTTGTGCCCCCCTCCCCACCTGTGCCCATGGTATTTTTAATGCGTAATTATGTACGCGTGGCACGGATTTCGCTGTTTGGCTGGGACTGGGGTGGGGGCCGCATTACTATGCGAGCTCAGATCGTGCCAGGCGGTCTAGTTGCCGATTACTTCGAGCGCGCTTGAAGGTGTCCGGGTCTTGAAACGCAGAATTGGTGGATTGCCTTGAGAGGCTGCTTTGCGCTTCTGTTGCGAGGGCCGCAGTGTGCTCCTCCGTTCGGAGAGAGCGCTCTATGTTTCCATTAACTGTAATAACCCCACGAGGTCCTGGCATCTTGAGCTTGAGGTATGCATAATGTGGTACCGCATTGAATCTCGCAAATGCGGTTCGCCCGAGCAGTGCATGATAACCACTGCGGAACAGGACTATATCGAAGATTAATTCTTCGCTTCGGAAGTTATCCGGGGATTCGAAGACCACTTTCAGTGTAATTGAGCCTGTGCAATGGGCCTCTACGCCTGGAATAACACCTTTAAAGGTTGTTTTTGTGGGTTTGATCCTTGAGGGGTCTATACCCATTTTGCGCACTGTGTCATGATAAAGCAGGTTCAGGCCGCTGCCGCCATCCATAAGGACTCGAGTGAGGTGAAATCCGTCAATGATTGGGTCTAGGACCAGTGCGGCGAATCCGCCATGACGGATACTAGTGGGGTGGTCCTTGCGATCGAAGGTGATCGGATAGGAGGACCATGGGTTGAACTTTGGGGCGACTGGATCCAACGCATATACGTCCCTGAGCGCACGCTTCCGCTCCCTCTTGGGGATGTGGGTTGCGTATATCATGTTCACCGTCCGCACTTGTGGGGGGAACCTCTTCTGTCCTTCGGTGTTCGGCTGCCGGGGCTCTTCCTCGTCATCGCTATGTGGCCCCTTATCTTTGTCTTCGACAATTAACTTGCCGGCCTGCTTGAACACCCAACAATCCCTATTGGTGTGGTTGGCTGGCTTTTCGGGGGTGCCGTGTATTTGACACGAGCGATCGAGTATACGGTCCAAACTGGACGGGCCCGGAGTGCTTCTTTTGAATGGCTTTTTCCACTGACCGGGTTTAGAGCCTTTGAATCCGGCATTGACTGTCGTATCTTCAGTATTATCGCTGTTAATGTGGCGCTTATGTTTGTTGCGACGTGACCTGCTATTGCCGTCCTTGGTATCCGAAGTACCATGGTTCTTTGACATGTTGTTACTGTGAGCCAGCCAACTGTCTTCTCCCGCACAAAAGCGGGTCATGAGTGTCATGAGGGCTGCCATAGATTTCGGCTTTTCCTGACCAAGGTGCCGGGCTAGCCACTCGTCGCGGATGTTGTGTTTGAAAGCTGCTAGGGCCTCTACATCCGGACAATCAACGACTTGATTTTTCTTTGTTAGGAACCGAGTCCAGAATTGCCTGGCCGATTCTTCTGGCTGCTGAATTATGTGGCTCAAGTCATCGGCATCTGGTGGTCGCACATAAGTGCCCTGAAAGTTGTCGAGGAATGCGGCTTCCAGATCTTCCCAACAGCTAATGGACTCTGCTGGCAAGCTGTTAAGCCAATGCAACACTGGTCCTTTGAGCTTTAGTGGGAGGTATTTGATGGCGTGTAAGTCATCACCACGGGCCATGTGGATGTGGAGGACGAAATCCTCGATCCAAACCGCAGGATCTGTTGTGCTGTCGTATGATTCAATATTTACGGGTTTGAAACCTTCTGGGATTTGATGATCCATTACTTCGTCTGTGAAGCATAAGGGGTGTGCAGCACCTCTGTATTGGGCTATATCGCGACGCATCTCGAATGGGTCTTGCCCGCTGTGTTCGGCCCGGCCGGATTTACTTTTACTGTATCCAGCGTGACGTTTATTGTCTCGCATAGTGGCGCGCCCTTGTGATCCGTAGATCAATCTTGCATGTTTTGCTTTGTCCTCCAATACGTCTCGCACGTCTGGCATGTTTCCCCATGCTTTTTTATTTGAATGGCATCGGGGTGCAAGCTGAGCTTTTGGCTGGAATGCCTCTCTATCACGGCCACGAGGTGGCCGATCAGCCGCGTCATATGGTTCTTCCTCCAATCGAGGTAGCAACCTGCATTTTGGGTAACTCTTGGAGGGGCGCTCGAGTTTATTTTCCTCGACCGCAAGGACTTCAGTCCATCTGTCAGCTAGTAGATCTTGATCAGCTTGAAGCTGCTGCTGCTTTTTCTTAAGGCTATTTGCTGTGGCCATAAGCCGGCGCTTGAAGCGCTCTTGTTCGACGGGATCCTCTGGCACGGTGAATTTGTCATCATCGAGGCTTGCCTCATCTTCGGAGGGGGGTATGTAATTATCATCCTCCGCCTCTCCATCTGCCGCTCTCTCGGGAGGGCTGGTTCCTCCATCCTCCTCCTCTAAATCTTGCTGGAGGGGATTGTTGTTGTCTTCGGCACTATCCGAGGTGTTATTCCCTCCTGTGTCGGTATCACCACTTTTGCTTTGGTGGGACTTAGAGCGGCGCCGCTGACGTCGGCACTTGGGTTGCTTCTTGGAGGGGTCATCCTCCGCTGTCTCGTCGCCATTGCCTTCTTTGGGTGTATCCACCATGTATATATCGTATGATGAGGTGGCTGTCCAGTGCCCTATGGGCAGTGGTTCCTCTTCGTCTCCCGCATCATCGTCCATACCGTCGATGTCGTCGTAGTAGAAGTCGAGCATGTCGGTTAAGTCATCGATAGTGGCTACTAAGTGGGTGGTGGGTGGGTCGCGAATTTCTTCGCCGTCCGCATCCCAGTCCTGCCGGACATAGTTTGGCCAGGATCCTCCTGACAAGGAGAGAGACCTTAATGAGTTCAGTATATCGCCGAAGGGCGAGTGCTGAAAGATATCCGCGGAGGTAAACTCCATGATCGGCGCCCAGCCAGATTCGATAGGAACGGGCGCAGGCGGTTCAGAGTTCGTGGCCGGAGAAGGATCTGACAGT
Source organism: Triticum dicoccoides (assembly GCF_002162155.2). Taxonomy (NCBI): domain Eukaryota; kingdom Viridiplantae; phylum Streptophyta; class Magnoliopsida; order Poales; family Poaceae; genus Triticum; species Triticum dicoccoides. The sequence goes on from NC_041388.1 coordinate 175,860,747, forward strand.
TTAACAACACGGCTCTCGCGCAAGGTAAGGTCGATGTTCGGCTCGATCGCCAATGAGGATGAGGCTTCTATGGTGGGGTCCATCCACCCGTCCATGGACGGCGCAACTGGCTCCGAATTGAGGGTCGGAGCGGATGCCGGTGCGATCTCCTGAACACTGTCTGATGGTAGAGCTAAATCGTGCTCATCGTGACCGCGTGACGCACAAGGCAGAGGCTCGAATCCGTCGAAGATTAAGTCTCCGCGGATATCGGCCGTGTAGTTTAAGCTTCCAAACCTGACCTGGTGGCTAGGGTTGTAACTTTCAATCTACTCCATATGGCCAAGCGAATTGGCCCGCAGTGCAAAGCCGCCGAATACAGAAATCTGTCTGGGGAGAAAAGTCTCACCCTGGACTGCATCGCTAACGATGATCGAAGGAGCCATCAAGCCTAACGGCGACGACACAGAGGAACTCTCAATGAAAGCACCAATGTCAGTGTCAAAACCGGCGGATCTCGGGTAGGGGGTCCCGAACTGTGCGTCTAAGGCGGATGGTAACAGGAGGCAGGGGACACGATGTTTTACCCAGGTTCGGGCCCTCTTGATGGAGGTAAAACCCTACGTCCTGCTTGATTAATATTGATGATATGGGTAGTACAAGAGTAGATCTACCACAAGATCAGAGAGGCTAAACCCTAGAAGTTAGCCTATGGTATGATTGTAAGTTGTCCTACGGACTAAAACCCTCCGGTTTATATAGACACCGGAGAGGGCTAGGGTTACACAAGGTCGGTTACAAAGGAGGAGATACACATATCCGTATTGCCTAGCTTGCCTTCCACGCCAAGTAGAGTCTCATCCGGACACGATACGAAGTCTTCAATCTTGTATCTTCATAGTCTAACAGTACGGCCAATGGATATAGTCCGGCTGTCCGAAGACCCCCTAATCCAGGACTCCCTCACCCCCCTTTTCCTTCCCCTCTCCCACTCCTTCCTTCCCACTCCTAGTAGGACTAGGAAAGGATGAATCCTACTCCTACTAGGAGGAGGATTCCTCCCCTCCTTGGGCGCCCCAAGGGCTGGTCGGCCTCCCCCCTTGCTCCTTTATATACGGGGGCACGGGCACCCTAGAACACACAAGTTGACATTGTTTGGCCGTGTGCGGTGCCCCCCTCCACCATAATCCACCTCGGTCATATTGTTGAAGTGCTTAGGCGAAGCCCTGCACCGGTAGCTTCATCATCACCGTCACCACGCCCTCGTGTTGATGAAACTCTCCCTCAACACTCAGATGGATCTAGAGTTCGCGGGACGTCACCGAGCTGAACGTGTACAGATCACGGAGGTGTCGTATCTTCGATACTAGGGTCGGTCGGATCGTGAAGACGTTCGACTACATCAACCGCATTGTCATAACGCTTCCGCTTACGGTCTACAAGGGTACGTGGACTATACTCTTCCCTCTCGTTGCTATGTGATACGTCTCCAACGTATCTATAATTTTTGATTGCTCCATGCTATATTATCTACTGTTTTGGACATTATTGGGCTTTATTATCCACTTTTATATTATTTTTTGGACTAACCTATTAACCGGAGGCCCAGCCCATAATTGCTGTTTTTTTTGCCTATTTTAGGGTTTCGAAGAAAAGGAATATCAAACTGAGTCCAAACGGAATGAAACCCTCGGAAATGTGATTTTCTCATCAGATAAAGATCCAGGAGACTTGGACCCTCCGTCAAGAAAGCCACGAGGCGGTCACAAGGGTGGAGGGCGCCCCCCTAGGGCGCGCCCCCCTGCCTCGTGGGCCCCTCGAAGCTCCACCGACGTACTTCTTCCTCCTATATATATCCACGTACCCCCAAATGATCAGAGACGGAGCCAAAAACCTAATTCCACCACCGCAACTTTCTGTATCCACGAGATCCCATCTTGGGGCCTGTTCCGGAGCTCCGCCGGAGGGGGCATCGATCACGGAGGGCTTCTACATCATCATCCAAGCCCCTTCGATGAAGTGTGAGTAGTTTACTTCACACCTACGGGTCCATAGTTAGTAGCTAGATGGCTTCTTCTCTCTTTTTGGATCTCAATACAATGTTCTCCCCCTCTCTCGTGGAGATCTATTCGTTGTAATCTTCTTTTTGCGGTGTGTTTGTTGAGACCGATGAATTGTGGGTTTATTATCAAGTCTATCTATGAATAATATTTGAATCTTCTCTGAATTCTTTTATGTATGATTGATTATCTTTGCAAGTCTCTTCGAATTATCAGTTTGGTTTGGCCTACTAGATTGGTTGTTCTTGCCATGGGAGAAGTGCTTAGCTTTGGGTTCGATCTTGCGGTGTCCTTTCCCAGTGACAGAAGGGGCAGCAAGGCACATATTGTATCATTGCCACCGAGGATAACAAGATGGGGTTTTTATCATATTGCATGAAACTATCCCTCTACATCATGTCATCTTGCTTAAGGCGTTACTCTGTTTTTAACTTAATACTCTAGATGCATGCTGGATAGCGGTCGATGAGTGGAGTAATAGTAGTAGATGCAGAATCATTTCGGTCTACTTGTCTCGGACGTGATGCCTATATACATGATCATACCTAGATATTCTCATAACTATGCTCAATTATGTCAATTGCTCAACAGTAATTTGTTCACCCACTGTAGAATACTTATGTTCTTGAGAGAAGCCACTAGTGAAACCTATGGCCCTTGGGTCTCTTTCTCATCATATTAATCTCCATCACTTTATTATTGCTTTGCTTTTACTTCGCCTTTTACTTTTTACTTTGCATCTCTATACCAAAAATACTAAAAATATTATTTATCATCTCTATCAGATCTCACTTTTGTAAGTGACCGTGAAGGGATTGACAACCCCTAAGCGCGTTGGTTGCGTTGAGCTATTGTTTTTGTGTAGGTACAAGGGACTCGAGCGTAGCCTCCTATTGGATTGATACCTTGGTTCTCAAAAACTGAGGGAAATACTTACGCTACTTTGCTGCATCATCCCTTCCTCTTCGGGGAAATCCAAGCAGTGCTCAAGAGGTAGCAAGAAGAATTTCTGGCGCCGTTGCCGGGGAGTCTGCGCAAAAGTCAACATACCAAGTACCCATCACAATCCCTATCTCCCGCATTACATTATTTGCCATTTGCCTCTCATTTTCCTCTCCCCCCCCCCAATTCACCCTTGCCGTTTTATTCGCCCTCTCTCTCTCTCTATCCTCCCTCTCCCTCTCTATTTGCCTCTTTCGCTTGTGTGTTAGTTTGCTTGGTCGTCGCGATGGCTCAAGATAATACTAAATTGTGTGACTTCACCAATACCAACAACAATGATTTTATTAGCACTCCGATTGCTCCTCTTACCGATGCTGAATCTTGTGAAATTAATGTTGCTTTGCTGAATCTTGTCATGAAAGATCCGTTCTCCGGCCTTCCTAGTGAAGATGTCGCTACCCATCTTAATAGCTTCGTTGATTTGTGTGACATGCAAAATAAGAAAGATGTGGATAATGATATTGTTAAATTGAAGCTATTTCCTTTTTCGCTTAGAGATCGTGCTAAAGCTTGGTTTTCATCTTTGCCTAAAAATAGTATTGATTCATGGAACAAGTGCAAAGATGCTTTTATCTCTAAGTATTTTCCTCCCGCTAAGATCATCTCTCTTAGAAACGATATTATGAACTTTAAACAACTTGATCATGAACATGTTGCACTAGCTTGGGAGAGAATGAAATTAATGATATGTAATTTCCCTACTCATGGTTTGAATTTGTGGATGATTATACAAAAATTTTATGCCAAATTGAATTTTGCTTCTCGAAATCTTTTAGATTCGGCCGCGGGAGGCACTTTTATGGAAATCACTTTAGGAGAAGCTACTAAACTCCTAGATAATATTATGGTTAATTATTCTTAATGGCATACTAAAAGATCTACTAAAAAGGTGCATGCGATAGAAGAAATCAATGTTTTGAGTGGAAAGATGGATGAACTTATGAAATTATTTGCTAATAAGAGTGTTTCTTCTGATCCTAATGATGTGCCCTTGTCTACTTTGATTGAGAATAATAATGAATCTATGGATGTGAATTTTGTTGGTAGGAACAATTTTGGTAACGACGCGTATAGAGGAAATTTCAATCCTAGGCCTTATCCTAGTAATCCCTCTAATAATTATGGTAATTCCTACAACAATTCTTATGGAAATTATAATAAGTTGCCCTCTGATTTTGAATCTGATATTAAAGAATTTATTTCTTCGCAAAATAATTTTAATGCTATGATTGAAGAAAAATTGCTTAAGATTGATGATTTGGCTAGGAACATTGATAGAATTGCTCTTGATATTGATTATTTGAAACTTAGATCTATTCCACCTAAGCATGATATCAACGAGTCTCTCAAAGCCATGAGAATTTCCATTGACGAGTGCAAAGAAAGAACCGCTGGGATGCGTGCTAAAAAAGATGCATTTATAAAAGCGTGTTCTTCTAGTTCCCATGAAAATAATGATGAAGATCTAAAAGTTATTGATGTGTCCCCTATTAAATATTTGTTTTGCAATATGAATCTTGATAATGATGGGACTGAATATGATCCACCTTTACCTAGAAGGCGTTCTAAGAATTCGGAATTTGTTGATCTTGATGCTAAATTTGATAAAAGTGGGATTGAAGAAATTAAAACCCTAGATGTTGCTAAACCCACTATAATGGATTTCAAGGAATTTAACTATGAAAATTGCTCTTTGATTGATTGTATTTCCTTGTTGCAATCCGTGCTAAATTCTCCTCATGCTTATAGTAAAAAAAGTGTTTACTAAACATATCGTTGATGCCTTGATGCAATCTTATGAAGAAAAACTTGAATTGGAAGTTTCTATCCCTAGAAAACTTTATGATGAGTGGGAACTAACTATTAAAATTAAAATTAAAGATCATGAATGCTATGCTTTATTTGATTTGGGTGCTAGTATTTCCACGATTCCAAAGACTTTGTGTGATTTGCTAGATTTCCGTGATTTTGATGATTGCTCTCTAAACTTGCATCTTGCGGATTCCACTATTAAGAAACCTATGGGAAGAATTAATGATGTTCTTGTTGTTGCAAATAGGAATTATGTGCCCGTAGATTTTATTGTTCTTTACATAGATTGCAATCCTTCATGTCCTATTATTCTTGGTAGACCTTTCCTTAGAACGATTGGTGCAATTATTGATATGAAGGAAGGAAATATTAGATTTCAATTTCCATTAAGGAAGGGCATGGAACATTTCCCTAGAAAGAAAATAAAATTACCACATGAATCTATCATGAGAGCCACTTATGGATTGCCTACCAAAGATGGCAATACCTAGATTTATTCTTGCTTGTTATGCCTAGCTAGGGGCGTTAAACGATAGCGCTTGTTGGGAGGCAACCCAATTTTATTTTTATTCCTTGCTTTTTGCTCCAGTTTAGTAATAAAAAAATTATTCAGCATCTGTTTTGGTTGTGTTTTTTGTGTTTAATTAGTGTTTGTGCCAAATAAAACCGTTGGGAAGACTTGGCGAAAGTCTTGTTGAACTTGCTGTAAAAAACAGAAACTTTAGCGCTCACGAGAACTGCTGTCATTTTTATTTGGAGAGTTATATTTAGTTAATTCTTTTTGAAGATGATTAATAGATAAATTCCTCACATCCAGAAATTTATTTTAGAATTTTTGGGGTTCCAGATATTGCTCTAGCTACAGATTACTACAGACTGTTCTGTTTTTGACAGATTCTGTTTTTCGTGTGTTGTTTGCTTATTTTGATGAATCTATGGCTAGTAAAATAGTTTTTAATCCATATAAAAGTTGGAATACAGTAGGTTTAACACCCATATAAATAAAGAATGAGTTCATTACAGTACCTTGAAGTGGTCTTTTATTTTCTTTCGCTAACGGAGCTCACGAGATTTTCTACTTTAAGTTTTGTGTTGTGAAGTTTTCAAGTTTTGGGTAAAGATTTGATGGATTATGGAACAAGGAGTGGCAAGAGCCTAAGATTGGGGATTAGCATGGCACCCCCAAGATAATCTAAGGACACCTAAAAGCCAAAGCTTGGGGATGCCCCGGAAGGCATCCCCTCTTTCGTCTACTTCTATCGGTAACTTTACTTGGAGCTATATTTTTATTCACCACATGATATTTGTTTTGCTTGGAGTGTATTTTATAATTTGAGTCTTTGCTTTTTAGTCTACCACAATCATCATTATTGCACACGCCTTTTGAGAGAGCCATACATAATTTGGAATTTGATAGAATACTCTATGTGCTTCACTTATATCTTTTGAGTTATATAGTTTTGCTCTAGTGCTTCACTTATATCTTTCATAGCACGGTGGTGGATTTGTTTTATAGAAACTATTGATATCTGATGCTTCACTTAGATTATTTTGAGAGACTTAATAGCATGGTAATTTGCTTAATAATAATATGCTTGGTATTCAAGATTTGTAAAACTTTCTTTTGAGTGCGTTGAATACTAAGAAAAAATTGATGCTTGATAATTGTTTTGAGATATGAGGATGGTGATATTAGAGTCATGCTAATTGAGTAGTTGTGAATTTGAGAAATTCTTGTGTTAAAGTTTGTGATTCCTGTAGCATGCACGTATGGTGAACTGTTATGTGATGAAGTCGGAGCATGATTTATTTATTGATTGTCTTCCTTATGAGTGGCGGTCGGGGACGAGCGATGGTCTTTTCCTACCAATCTATCCCCCTAGGAGCATGCGCGTAATACTTTGCTTTGATAACTTCTAGATTTTTGCAATAAGTATAGGAGTTCTTTATGACTAATGCTGAGTCTATGGATTATACGCACTTTCCTTCCTTCCACCATTGCTAGCCTCTCTAATACCGCGTACTTTTCGCCGGTATCATACACCCACCAAATACCTTCCTCAAAACAGCCACCATACCTACCTATCATGGCATTTCCATAGCCATTCCGAGCTATACTTCCATGCAACTTTCCACCGTTCTGTTCATTATGACACGCTCCATCATTGTCATATTGCTAGCATGATCATGTAGTTGACATCGTATTTGTGGCAAAGCCACCGTTCATAATTCTTTCATACATGTAACTCTTGATTCATTGCATATCCCGGTACATCGCCGGAGGCATTCATATAGAGTCATATTTTGTTCTAAGTATTGAGTTGTAATTGTTCAGTTGTAAGAAAAATAAAAAGTGTGATGATCATCATTTTTAGAGCATTGTCCCAAGTGAGGAAAGGATGATGGAGACTATGATTCCCCCACAAGTCGAGATGAGACTCCCGACGAAAAAAAAGAGGGAAAAAAAAAGAGAAAGGCTCAAATAAAAAAAGAGAGAAAAAGAGAGAAGGGACAATGTTACTATCCTTTTACCACACTTGTGCTTCAAAGTAGCACCATGATCTTCATAGTAGAGAGTCTCTCATGTTACCACTTTCATATACTAGTGGGAATTTTTCATTATAGAACTTGGCTTGTATATTCCAATGATGGGCTTCCTCAAATGCCCTAGGTCTTCGTGAGCAAGCGAGTTGGATGCACACCCACTTAGTTTCTTTTGTTGAGCTTTCATATACTTATAGCTCTAGTGCATCCGTTGCATGGCAATCCCTACTCACTCACATTGATATCTATTGATGGGCATCTCCATAGTCCGTTGATATGCCTAGTTGATGTGAGACTATCTTCTCCCTTTTTGTCTTCTCCACAACCACCATTCTATTCCACATATAGTGCTATATCCATGGCTCACGCTCATGTATTGCATGAAGATCGAAAAAGTTTTGAAAATTTCAAAAGTATGAAACAATTGCTTGGCTTGTCATCGGGGTTGTGTATGATTTAAATACTTTGTGTGGTGAAGATAGAGCATAGCCAGACTATATGATTTTGTAGGGATAGCTTTCTTTGGCCATGTTATTTTGAGAAGACATAATTGCTTTGTTAGTATGCTTGAAGTATTATTATTTTTATGTCAACATGAACTTTTGTCTTGAATCTTTTGAATCTGAATATTCATACCACAATTAAGAATATTTACATTGAAATTATGCCAAGTAGCACTCCGCATCAAAAATTCTATTTTTATCATTTACCTACTCGAGGACGAGCAGGAATTAAGCTTGGGGATGCTTGATACGTCTCCAACGTATCTATAATTTTTGATTGCTCCATGCTATATTATCTACTATTTTGGACATTATTGGGCTTTATTATCCACTTTTATATTATTTTTGGGACTAACCTATTAACCGGAGGCCCAGCCCAGAATTGCGGTTTTTTGCCTGTTTTAGGGTTTCGAAGAAAAGGAATATCAAACGGAGTCCAAATGGAATGAAATCTTCGGAAACGTGATTTTCTCATCAGATAAAGATCCAGGAGACTTGGACCCTCCGCCAATAAAGCCACGACGCGGTCATGAGAGTGGAGGGCGCCCCCCTAGGGCGTGCCCCCTGCCTCATGGGCCCCTCGAAGCTCCACCGACGTACTTCTTCCTCCTATATATATCCACGTACCCCCAAACGATCAAAGACAGAGCCAAAAACCTAATTCCACCGCCGCAACTTTCTGTATCCACGGTCCCATCCTTGGGCCTGTTCCAGAGCTCCGCTGGAGGGGGCATCGATCACGGAGGGCTTCTACATCATCATCCAAGCCCCTCCAATGAAGTGTGAGTAGTTTACTTCAGACCTATGGGTCCATATTTAGTAGCTAGATGGCTTCTTCTCTCTTTTTGGATCTCAATACAATGTTCTCCCCCTCTCTCGTGGAGATCTATTCGATGTAATCTTCTTTTTGCGGTGTGTTTGTTGAGACCGATGAATTGTGGGTTTATGATCAAGTCTATCTATGAATAATATTTGAATCTTCTCTGAATTCTTTTATGTATGATTGGTTATCTTTGCAAGTCTCTTCGAATTAACAGTCTGGTTTGGCCTACTAGATTGGTTTTTCTTGCCATGGGAGAAGTGCTTAGCTTTGGGTTCGATCTTGCGGTGTCCTTTCCCAGTGACAGAAGGGGCAGCAAGGCACGTATTGTATCGTTGCCATCGAGGATAACAAGATGGTTTTTTTATCATATTGCATGAAACTATCCCTCTACATCATGTCATCTTGCTTAAGGCGTTACTCTGTTTTTAACTTAATACTCTAGATGCATGCTGGATAGCGGTCGATGAGTGGAGTAATAGTAGTAGATGCAGAATCGGTTCGGTCTACTTGTCTCGGACGTGATGCCTATATACATGATCATACCTAGATATTCTCATAACTATGCTCAATTCTGTCAATTGCTCAACAGTAATTTGTTCACCCATTGTAGAATACTTATGTTCTTGAGAGAAGCCACTAGTGAAACCTATGGCCCCCGGGTCTCTTTCTCATCATATTATTCTCCATCACTTTATTATTGCTTTGCTTTTACTTTGCCTTTCACTTTTTACTTTGCATCTCTATACCAAAAATACCAAAAATATTATTTATCATCTCTATCAGATCTCACTTTCGTAAGTGACCGTGAAGGGATTGACAACCCCTAAGCGCGTTGGTTGCGTTGAGCTATTGTTTTTGTGTAGGTACAAGGGACTCGAGCGTAGCCTCCTACTGGATTGATACTTTGGTTCTCAAAAACTAAGGGAAATACTTACGCTACTTTGCTGCATCATCCCTTCCTCTTCGAGGAAATCCAACACAGTGCTCAAGAGGTAGCAAGAAGAATTTCTGGCGTCGTTGCCGGGGAGTCTGCGCAAAAGTCAACATACCAAGTACCCATCACAATCCCTATCTCCCGCATTACATTATTTGCCATTTTCCTCTTGTTTTCCTCTCCCCCCAATTCACCCTTGCCGTTTTATTCGCCCTCTCTCTCTCTCTCTATCCTCCCTCTCCCTCTCTATTTGCCTCTTTTTCTTGTGTGTTAGTTTGCTTGTTCGTCACGATGGCTCAAGATAATACTAAATTGTGTGACTTCACCAATACCAACAACAATGATTTTATTAGCACCCCGATTGCTCCTCTTACCGATGTTGAATCTTATGAAATTAATGCTACTTTGCTGAATCTTGTCATGAAAGATCCGTTCTCCGGCCTTCCTAGTGAAGATGTCGCTACCCATCTTAATAGCTTTGTTGATTTGTGTGACATGCAAAAGAAGAAAGATGTGGATAATGATATTGTTAAATTGAAGCTATTTCCTTTTTCGCTTAGAGATCATAGCAGCCACGTAAAACTTGCAACAACAAAGTAGAGGACGTCTAACTTATTTTTGCAGGGCATGTTGTGATGTGATATGGTCAAGACATGATGCTAAATTTTATTGTATTAGATGGTCATGTTTTGTAATAGAGTTATCGGCAACTGGCAGGAGCCATGTGGTTGTCGCTTTATTGTATGAAATACAATCACCATGTAATTGCTTTACTTTGTCACTAAGCGGTAGCAATAGTTGGCGAGACGACAATGATGCTTCGATGGAGATCAAGGCGTCAAGCCGGTGACGATGGTGATCATGATGGTGCTTTGAAGATCGAGATCAAAGGCACAAGATGATGGTAGCCATATCATATCACTTATATTGATTGCATGTGATGTTTATCCTTTATGCATCCTATTTTGCTTAGTTCGGCGGTAGCATTACAAGATGATCTCTCACTAAATTTCAAGGTATAAAGTGTTCTCCCTGAGTATGCACCGTTGCTACAGTTCGTCGTGCCGAGACACCACGTGATGATCGGGTGTGATAAGCTCTACTTCATATACAACGGGTGCAAGCCAGTTTTGCACACGCGGAATACTCGGGTTAAACTTGACGAGCCTAGCATATGCAGATATGGCCTCGGAACACTGAGACCGAAAGGTCGAGCGTGAATCATATAGTAGATATGATCAACATAGTGATGTTCACCATTGAAAACTACTCCATCTCACGTGATGATCGGACATGGTTTAGTTGATATGGATCACGTGATCACTTAGATGATTAGAGGGATGTCTATCTAAGTGGGAGTTCTTAAGTAATATGATTAATTGAACTTTAATTTATCATGAACTTAATCCTGATAGTATTTGCATATCTATGTTGTAGATCAATAGCTCGCATATAGCTTCCCCGTTTTATTTATGATATGTTCCTAGAGAAAACTAATTAAGTTGAAAGATGATAGTAGCCATGATGCGGACTAGGTCTATGATCTGAGGATTATCCTCATTGCTGCACAGAAGAATTATGTCCTTGATGCACCGCTAGGTGACGGACCTATTTCAGGAGCAGAGGCGGACGTTATGAACATTTGGCAAGCTCGGTATGATGACTACTTGATAGTTTAGTGCGCCATGCTTTACGGCTTAGAACCGAGACTTCAAAAATGTTTTGAACACCATGGAGCATATAAGATGTTCCAAGAGTTGAAATTAGTATTTCAGACTCATGCCCGTGTCGAGAGGTATGATACCTGTGATAGTACTTTGCCTACAAGATGGAGGAGAATAGATCGGCTAGTGAGCATGTGCTCAGAATGTCTGAGTACATCATTTGAATCAAGTGGGAGTTAATCTTCCAGATAAGATAGTGATTGACATAGTTCTCTAGTCACTATCACCAAGTTACTAGAACTTCGTGATGAACTATAATATGCAAGGGATAACGGAAACGATTCCCAAGCTCTTCACGATGCTGAAATTGGCAAAGGTAGAAATCAAGAAAAAGCATCAAGTGTTGATGGTTGACAAGACAACTAGTTTCAAGTAAAAGGGCAAGGGAAAGAAAGGGAACTTCAAGAAGAATGGAAAGCAAGTTGCCACTCCCATGAAGAAACCCAAAGCTAGACCCAAGCATGTAACTGAGTGCTTCTACTACAAAGGAAATGGTCACTGGAAGCGAAACTGCCCCAAATACTTGGTGGATAAGAAGGATGGCAAAGTGAACAAAAGTATATATGATATACATGTTATTGATGTGTACTTTACTAGTGTTCATAGTATCCCCTGGGTATTTGATACCGGTTCAGTTGCTATGATTAGTAACTTAAAACATGAGTTACAAAATGAGCAGAGACTAGTTGAGGGCGAGGTGACGATGTGTGTTGGAAGTGATTCCAAGGTTGATAAGATCACCATCGCATACTCCCTCTACCTTCGGGATTAGTATTGGAACTAAATAAATGTTATTTGGTGTTTGCGTTGAGCATAAATATGATTGGATCATGTTTATTGCGACACGGTTATTCATTTAAGTCAAAGAATAATCGTTGTTCTGTTTATATGAATAAAACCTTCTATGGTCTTACATCTAATGTAAATGGTTTACTGAATATTGATCATAGTGATACACATATTCATAATATTGAAACCAAAAGATGCAAAGTTAATAATGATAGTGCAACTTATTTGTGGCACTGCCGTTTAGGTCATATTGGTGTAAAGCGTATGAAGAAACTCCATGCTGATGGGCTTTTGGAATCACTTGATTATGAATCACTTGATGCTTGTGAACCATGCCTCATGGGCAAGATGACTAAGACTCCATTCTCTGGAACAATGGAGCAAGCCACTGACTTATTGGAAATAATACATACCGATGTATGCGGTCCGATGAGTGTTGAGGCTCGCGGCGGGTATCGTTATTTTCTGACCTTCACAGATGATTTGAGAAGATATGAGTATATCTACTTAATGAAACATAAGTCTGAAACATTTGAAAAGTTCAAGGAATTTCAGAGTGAAGTGGAAAATCATCGTAACAAGAAAATAAAGTTTCTACGATCTGATCGCAAAAACAAATATTTGTGTTACGAGTTTGGTCTTCATTTGAAACAATGAGAAATAGTTTCGCAACTCACGCCACCTGGAACACCACAATGTAATGGTGTGTCCGAACGTCGTAATCGTACTTTATTAGATATGGTACGATCTATGATGTCTCTTGCCGATTTACCACTATCCTTTTGGGGTTATGCATTGGAGATAACCGCATTCACGTTAAAAAGGGCACAATATAAATCCGTTGAGATGACACCATATGAACTATGGTTGGGCAAGAAACCCAAGTTGTCGTTTCTTAAAGTTTGGGGTTGTGATGCTTATGTGAAAAAGTTTGAGCCTCATAAGCTCAAACCCAAATCGGAGAAGTGCGTCTTCATAGAATACCCAAAAGAAACTGTTGGGTACACCTTCTATCACAGATCCGAAAGGCAAGATCTTTGTTGCTAAGAGTGTATCCTTTCTAGAGAAGGAATTTCTCTCGAAAGAAGTGCGTGGGAGGAAAGTAGAACTTGATGGTAATTGTACCTTATCCTGAATTGGAAAGTAGTTCATCACATAAATCAGTTCTAGTGTTTCCTACGCCAATTAGTGAGGAAGCTAATGATAATGATCATGAAACTTTAGATCAAGTTACTACCGAACCTCATAGGTCAACCATAGTATGGTCCGCACCAGAGTGGTACGGTAATTCTTTCTAGAAGTCATGTTACTAGACCACGACGAACCTACGAAGTATGAGGAAGCGATGATGAGCCCAGATTCCGCAAAATGGCTTGAGGCCATGAAATCTGAGATGGATCACTAGACATCGGTCAAAATTATCCTTAGTGGAATAAGGATATGTTTCTCGGTTATGGAGGTGACAAAAAGTTTGCCGTAAAGAGTCACGTCGATGCAAGTTTTGACACCGATCTGGATGACTCTGAGTCTCAATCTGGATACATATTGAAAGTGGGAGCAATTAGCTAGAGTAACTCCGTGCAGAGCATTGTAGACATAGAAAAATTTGCAAAATACATACGGCTCTGAATGTGGCAGACCCGTTGACTAAATTTCTCTCACAAGCAAAACATGATCACTCTTTGGGTGTTAATCACATAGCGATGTGAACTAGATTATTGACTCTAGTAAACCCTTTGGGTATTAGTCACATGGAGATGTGAACTAATCACATAAAAATGTGAACTATTGGTGTTAAATCACATGACGATGTGAACTAGATTATTGACGCTAGTGCAAGTGGGAGACTGAAGGAAATATGCCCTAGAGGCAATAATAAAGTTGTTATTTATATTTCCTTATATCATGATAAATGTTTATTATTCATGCTAGAATTGTATTAACCGAAAACTTGATACATGTGTGAATACATAGACAAATAGAGTGTCCCTAGTATGCCTCTAATTGACTAGCTCGTTAATCAAAGATGGTTACGTTTCCTAGCCATAGACATGTGTTGTCATTTGATGAACGGGATCACATCGTTAGAGAATGATGTGATGGACAAGACCCATCCGTTAGCTTAGTGAAAGTGCGTTATACCGACTAGAGGGGGGTGAATAGGCGATTTTTATGAAAGTATTCAAAACGTGGAAGTTTCGAAGACAAATGATAGAAATAAACCTATAACCATGCAGCGGAAGGTAGACTACACTAGGTAAACCACAGTCATGTATTAAATGAAGTGAAAGCACAATGACTAATAGCAGCTAGGTAGTAAGGATCAGGTAGGAAGATATTAGGAAGCCAAATAGAACACGCAGTCACTCAGTGAAGACAAAAGATAGTGCAATCATACAATGACTTCACAAGGAACAACAGTAAGTAAAGGGAAGGGAAGGATGAAACCAATGACTCGTTGAAGACAATGATTTGTTGGACCAGTTCCAGTTGCTGTGACAACTGTACGTCTGGTTAGGGCGGCTAGGTATTTAAACCTGAGGACACGCAGTCCCGGACACCCAGTCCTGAACACGCAGCTCAGGACACCCAGTCCTCACCGTATTCCCCTTGAGCTAAGGTCACACAGACCTCGCCCAATCACTCTAGTAAGTCTTCAAGGTAGACTCCCAAACCTTCACAGACTTCGTTCACCGGCGATCCACAATGTCTCTTGGAAGCTTAGAACGCGACGCCTAACCGGCTGGAGGATTCACAGTCCTCAAGTGTAATAAGTCTTCAGATCACACAGACAAGAAGACTTAAGTGATACGTAATTCTCTTTGGCTCTGGGTGGTTAGGGCTTTATCCTCGCAAGGAATTCTCTCTCAAAGGCTTCGAGGTGGGTTGCTCTCAAACGACAAAAGCCATACTCTAACTCTGAGCAGCCAACCATTTATGGTTGTAGGGGGTGGGCTATTTATAGCCACTAGGCAACCCGACCTGATTTGTCCGAAATGACCCTGGGTCACTAAGGAACTGACACGTGTTCCAACGGTCAGATTTCAAACTCACACGGCAACTTTACTTGGGCTACAAGCAAAGCTGACTTGTCCGACTCTGGACAAGATTCGCTCTCATAGTCTTCACTCGAAGACATATGTTTTGGTTAAGCATCACTTCAGTCATTCTGACTGGTTCTCTTGGACCCCACTTAACAGTACGGTGGTTCCTATGACTCAACACAGAAGAAAAAGAACTACAAAAGATCTAAGTCTTCGAGCTCCATAGGCTTCATGCGATGTCTTCTCTTGTCATAGTCTTCAACGTGAATATCTTCATATACCACCTTTGACATCAATGTCTTCATACATTTTTAGGGGTCATCTCTGGTAGGGAAACCGAATCAATGAGGGACTTTTACCTGTGTTATCCTGCAATCCTCACAAACACATTAGTCCCTCAACTAGGTTTGTCGTCAATACTCCAAAACCAACTAGGGGTGGCACTAGATGCACTTACAATCTCCCCCTTTTTGGTGATTGATGACAAACTAGTTGAAGTTTTCAACGGGGAATATAATATGTGAAATTGTAAAGGATAAGGAATTGTCTTCATAAGTTGCAAGGGCTCCCCCTGAAGATGTGCATATAAGTAATTTGCTTTTGGAATGCAAATGCACATGGCAGGTTGTGCTTGTGGAGATCCTCTTCAACTTATGATGGCAATCCACTATGCATGTGAAGGTATGTGAAGATAATGACATGCATAATGGAAAATGGACGTCTGCAAAATGATCTAAGTGTGGAATTTATCATCGCACATGCGGAATTTATCATCGCATCACAAGGTGGCAAATAAGTAGCAGACGACCATCGAGTTTAAGTGTTACAACTCAAAGAACCAAATGTATCAAAACGAGAGTTGTAAACACGAAGCAAAATATAAAGCAACCGCCCATATGGACCCGCTTGAAGACTATCAAACTCATATGCTTCTCCCCCTTTTGTCAGTAAGGACCAAAAAGGGTTGAAGACATAGAGCATCTACTCGTTCCCATGAAGAGTAGGTGAAGCAGCAGGGTCGTCGGTGGTGTTTGGCGGTGCAGAAGAACTTGGAGCAGTGTCGAAGCGTGCTGAAGGAGGTGGCGGTGAAGTAGCATCATCTTCGTCCTCGATCACTCTGGCATTCACAGTTGCAGCAGAGGAAGAGAACTCAGAGTCTTCAAGAGATGGAGTTCGTCGCAACACTGCCCTTCGAGGAGGTGTGGAGTCAAACTTGAAGCGTTCAGAGAAGCCATCCTCTTGAAGATCATCTTCAGAGCACATCAGCGTCAGCCCTTTCCATGTGCGTCGAGAGGTTTCATGGGCTACAAAGGCATTCTTGGTGGCAAGATTGCGAATGCGGTTGACGTCCACCAAGAGGCTTTGCATTTGGCGCTTCAGCCAGTCATGATGCCTATCCTATTTCTGATGAAGAGCCACCAGAAGCTCTCGGTCATTGAGAACACGAGTGCGCTTCTTGGGTCGTTGGGCAATTGTGCTATCGGTGGCTTCAGTAAGGGCAGGATGTGGTGCACGTGTAGTTCCAGCCAAAGGATACACACGAGTGACAGCTTCAACTCCTTCAATGTTCTGAGAAAAACTTTGATGCTCCGCATTCTGAAGACTTAGAGATTCCTTGGCAGGCTCAGGATAAATGGCTTCAACAGACATATCCACATTAGGCAGAAAGATCCAATGATTGCGAGTAGATGGCTGATATAAGATAGCGGAGTGAAATTTAATCAGCCGCATTATCCATGGAGCGTAGAACTTCAAGCCAAAAAGATCAGAGCCTGATGCAGCAAGTTGGCGGATGAAGAAGTCCTGTGCATTGAAGCATTTGCCATGAAGAATATAGAAGACCAAAGTCTTCATTGCACCTTCCAGCTTGGCATGTGGAGAATGTCCTTTGATGGGCCAGAGAGTTCGCCTTATGATGTGATAAATAGTCCTGGGCAGATACTCAAGGTCTTCAACAAAGAATTCCTTGGGATATGCAGTATCTTGGGGCAATGGCTTCATCATACTGAGCATCTGACTCATGTTAGGTTCAGGCTTCTGAAAGATGCTCTCCACAGCTTCACTGTGAAGCTGACAGCCATGTTCGTAGAGATCGCCAGGAGTGGGCAGACCAGTGAGCTCAATGATATCAAAGGCTTTGGCTTCATGATAAACATTTCCTGTCATCCACTCCAGGACCCAAGTCTTCGGATCTCTGTTGTACCCACGGATGTGAAGTGTGGCATAGAACTGGAGCAGCAACTCTTCATTCCAATGCTCTTGGTCGGTGACGAACGGCAGCAATCCAACCTCTTTGAAGCAATCCAGAGCTTCTTCCAGACAGGGCAGACCAGTTATTGCTTCAATGTCAAGACGCTTATGTGGGAAGATGCGACCTTGATTGTATAAAATGCAGGAGTAATAGCTTCGCTGCGGATAGCTCCAGAACCGATCAGATGATATTCTTTTCCTTGAGTAGGGGTTCCTGGAGCTATTGAAGAAAGTGTTGTCTGCTTTGAAGCCATTGACATTGAAGGATCCAGGTGCTAATGCAGGACCTGGAAACCTGGGCAATCTTGGGATTGTCTTCTGTACCTGAGGCCTGTGCTCAACATGATAGTCAAACTGAGGACCAGTAGCAGGCGCAGGAACAGAAGCAGTGGGATCAGTGGCTTCGCTGACTTCTGGTGCTTGGGTTGGTGAAGGCTCCACATTAGCTTCAGCCATGACAGCGTCAGTGGCTTTATTGGTGTTGGTGGTGGCAGCCTCAAGATTCTCAACCTCCACTTGATGAGCTGGAGGGTCGGTCACAGTCACATTCTCCTTGAGAATAGCTTCTTGGTGGGACGGGGGAGTAGCAGCTTTTGGGGTTTCTTCTTCATCGGCTGATGCAGCCGGAATGTCTTCAGCAGCTTTAGCTTCAGACTCAGAGACTGGAGGCCTTGGTCCTTTGCGAAGCCTGCGTAACACTGGCGATGCCTGTGGAGCTGGAGTTGGCTGGGCCTCAAAGTCTTCTTCCTCTTGTGCTTGTGGGCGATCAGCCCATGATGCATCCTGAGCAATTGGCGTTGGAGGACAACCAATGCTGATGAGTTTGCTATGCGTTAGCACAGGCAATGATACCTGTTGGTGCTCGAGCTGAGGAAGAACTGCATCATCTTCAACATGGTCATGGTGACCAATGTCTTCAGCAGCGTCGGGATCAGCTGCTGGAAAGTCTTCAGCTTCATGAGCCCCTGTGAAAGCAAGCTCATGGACAGTCAGTTGGCGCTCTTGAGGTTTAGCGTCAGGACGAACCATGGAGATGGGTTCAACAATCAAGGGCTCTGTGGGAGCAGCCCGTTCCTTCTTGGTCGTTCGCTTCTTCTTGGAGGGGGCAGTAGCAGAGGCTTCAGGATGTTTCCTCTTACTTGCTTCAGCCTCAGCAGTCCTCGTCTTCTTCAGTTCTGAAGCAGTAGACCTGGCTTTTGGCTTCGAGCCAGTCATGCTAGTTGGGAAGACAATGGGATCTGCTTCCTGCCTTGGTGTGTTAGGTTCGGCCACAGTGGGCTTCTTCTTCTGCTTGGCAGCCATCCTGGGATCAATGCCCGGACGCCCAAGGGCCTTGCGCTTCTCAGCCTCGTTGTAGCCTTGCACACACTTGTCAGCCAGGCTCTTCATGCGCTCACGAGAACCCTGAGCTTCTGCGCGTTTCTTGAGAAAGGCTTCTTTGAGCTCGTGCAGCATAATCTTGAAGTGTTTCACCTCTTACACGTTGAGCTTGGCCATATGCTTCTTGAATTGAGCTTTCTCAAAGTCAATCTTTTGCTTCAGTTCAACAATGCGCTGGGCGATAGCTAATTCTGAAGCAATGGCGCCATGGAAGGCGACACTGAGGCCAATGGGTAGTTGCAGATCTTCGAAGCTGATGTTGGGCGTGTCAAACCACTCATCAATGAAGTTGTGGATGATTGCCACGTCAAAGAGAGGCAGATTATTGAAGATTTCTGCTTCTTCTTTGCTCTTGATCGGTTGCTCAAGAGGGTCATCTGCAAGATCTTCATCACTAGACAGATCAATGGCATCATTACGCAGAACAGCAGCAGCTATCAGTTCTTGGACGGTGTGTGGCAGAGGCATCTTGACCTTCTAGGGCTTGGAGATGCGTGACAAATCTTCAGACTGCACACTGTCTTCAGGAGGTGCAGTTGCCAGTGGCTTCGCCCGTGAGATTTTTGGAGCAGAGGTAGGCTTTGAAGCTTTAGGCTACTTCTTTGGCTTCAGTGCTGCAGGCGCTTCATCTGATTCAGCGTCATCTGCAGGCTCATTCACGGCTGTCCCTTGAACCAAGATATGGGTGATGAGACCTTCAAGGTTCTAGAAAAGACTGACGCCATTGGGTTCTGCATCTTGTGTGTCGTCAGCCCTTGGAGCAGAAGGACCAGGGTTGAAGTCTAGTCCCAATGACTTCTTGTTCTGCTTTGCTGAGTTCCGGGCAAACTGGAAGTTGCGCTTGAACAGAATGTCGTCACGACACCATAGTAGTGACAATGAGTGTGCATCTGCAGGCTGTGGCCCACGGACCATACAGGGATAGAAGCCTTGTTCAATGGCTTCATCTCTGGTCCTGGGTTGAAGATTTTTGTAGAGGATGTCTCCCCATGGTCGCTTGATGGCATTCTTTTCAGCATATTCCTTTGTCACAAATCTGTACTTGAACCACTGTTCTGCCCAATAGCGTCGAATCCATTGGATTCGTGTCTTGCGCTGATTGTAATCCTCTTCAGGATCTGTCTTGTACAGCTCTGAGAGGTCATCGGGCAGATCTCTTGATGTGTCTCCACGACACTTTCTGCCACCCTTCCTTGCTGATTTCTCTGAAGCCATGAACTTTAAACTGAATGGCTTCAATACTTTCAAAGGCTTCAAAGGCTTTCGCTTGCTGGACAGACAGGAACTGGCTTCGGGAGAATTTATGTGATACTGTAAGAATTCTGCAAATGAATGGAGACTATGAGAACCAAGGGATTCTCCCACGGACATGTACCTGTGACAGCATTAAGGTGTGAGGGAAGGGGAAGAGGTCATATTCATTCTCAGAAGATTTTGAAGATAAATCAGTTTAGAAGACATTGACCTCATCATGCGAAGAGATTCATTCATAGATAAGGAGTTGGTTCCAGATTTGTATGAATCCACGGATCAGTACAAGTGAGGAATCTAACTACTTTGTGAAGCATAAGTGAATATACTAGGCATGTTATGAGATGCAGTATGAAAGAGATCCAACTTGTGTGAATAGAAACTACTTGTGGTAGAAAGTGATAAAGCTATAGGATCAAAGGGGTCGTAAAAAGGAAGTTTTATTTACCACACGAAGAACTGCTAGACGGGGTGGAAGAGGAGGCCGAGCAGTTCGATCTTCCGTGCCCTAACTTGGCGACGGAGGACACCTACAGCAACGGCGGAGAGGACGATGTCCGCGGTCGGTGTGAAGATGGCGTCGGAGAGGTTGCGGCAGCGAAGCGCTTCGTCATCGGCATCGTCGAGGGCTAGCGGTGGCGCTAGGGTTCGTGCGAGAGTGGAAGAAGAGATAATGACTGTGGTGAGGCGTGTATTTATAGGGACAGGGGCGGCTCAGTGTTATTACACAGGTGCCCCTGGCGATTCATATTTGAGGAACACGTGGCCATCATGTAGCATATCGGGGGTTGTTCCACGTCCCACGCACGCCTGGATTGTCAGGTGGTTGTTCCCACTTCTTCGGGTTTCAGGTGAAGGAATGAGCATTGAAAACAGACTTAATATTTGTCTCTGTATCTTCTGCTGACAAGGATGCAGAGAAGACATTCGACAGTTTCAATAGAGTGCATATGATTTGGAGAGATAGAGTTTGAGATAGAAAGCATAGAGAGGTTAGGGTCCGATCACATTCACTTAGTTCAAAAGATTCAACAAGAAGACATAGCTATAAGTGAATGTTGTAGAGGACAGAACACTAGTATACATATATGTAATCATCATAGTGAAGATAATCATGAAGACATGTTGAGACTGAAGCCAGACCAAATGTGAAGACATAGAAAATGTAATGCCATGAGTGAAACACTTCAAATAGAACATTTGGTGGTGGCGTTACCCATTGTATAGGAAGTATTAGACCCAGACACGGCGCACAATTATCGTGGCGCTCCGAATTCAAATTCCTCATTAATGTATTCACACTTAGAATGCATGTCTTCATTGACTGAAGATATACTTTACTTCGTGTGTTGCACATCTAAGTCATCAATATGCATAAGTGTTAGGATGTGTGCCTGATCACAGGACATTTGAGGATTCCAAGATATTTAGCTCACACCGTAACTTGCAAAATCTCTTCTCATCCAAGGGCTTGGTGAATATATCTGCCAATTGCTCTTCAGTGTTGACGTGTATGTTATCAATATCTTCCTTCACAACATGATCTCTGAGAAAGTGATGACGAATTTCAATGTGCTTTGTCTTCGAGTGCTGAACTGGGTTGTTGGCAATCTTGATGGCGCTTTCGTTGTCGCAGTAGAGTGGCACTTGCTTCAGATGAATGCCATAGTCCTTGAGTGTTTGCTTCATCCACAGAAGTTGAGCGCAGCAAGATCCAGCAGCAATGTATTCAGATTCAGCAGTGGAGAGAGATACACAGTTCTGCTTCTTTGAAGACCAACATACAAGTGATCGTCCCAGAAAATGACATGTGCCTGATGTAGATTTGTGATCCACTTTGTCACCAGCATAATCAGCATCCGAGAATCCAACCAAATCAAACTCTGAGCCCTTTGGATACCATAATCCTAAAGTTGGGGTGTGAGCCAAATATCGAAGAATT
The DNA here is from genome assembly GCF_002162155.2 of Triticum dicoccoides. NCBI lineage: Eukaryota > Viridiplantae > Streptophyta > Magnoliopsida > Poales > Poaceae > Triticum > Triticum dicoccoides. The sequence goes on from NC_041388.1 coordinate 175,882,784, forward strand.
CGCTTCACAGCTAAGTGATGCGACTCCTTTGGTGCCGCTTGAAATCGAGCACACATGCAAACACTAAGAATAATATCTGGCCTAGATGCACATAAATAAAGCAAAGAACCAATCATGGAGCGGTATACCTTTTGATCGAACTCTTTACCATTGTCGTCAGGACCCAAATGATGCTTGGCTGGCATTGGCGTCGTGAAGCCTTTGCAGTCTTGCAACCGAACTTCTTCAGGCAATCTTTGAGATACTTCTCTTGAGATATGAAGATGCCGTTGCGTTGCTGTCGTATTTGAAGACCGAGGAAGAACTTCAGCTCTCCCATCATGGACATTTGATATTGCTCTTGCATCATATATCCAAACTCTTCACTGTACTTCTGATTGGTGCAGCCGAAGATAATGTCATCCACATATATTTGGCACACAAACAGTTCACCATCATATGTCTTCGTGAAGAGAGTGGGGTCGAGGGAACCAGGTATGAAGCCTTTGCTCTTCAGGAAGTATTTGAGTGTGTCATACCAGGCCCGAGGGGCTTGTTTGAGGCCATACAGTGCCTTGTTGAGCTTGTATACCATGTCAGGATGTTTTGGATCTTCAAAGCCAGGCGGTTGTGCAACATGCACTTCTTCTTCAATCTTGCCATTGAGAAAGGCGCTCTTCACATCCATCTGATATAGAAGTATGTTATGATGATTTGCATAGGCCAGCAGTATGCGTATGGCTTCAAGTCGAGCCACGGGAGCAAATGTTTCATCGAAGTCAATGCCTTCCACTTGAGTATATCCTTGAGCAACGAGACGAGCTTTGTTTCTGACAACTTGACCATGCTCATCTTGTTTATTGCGGTATATCCATTTGGTGCCTATTATATTATGCTTCCGAGGGTCAGGACGCTTAACCAGTTCCCATACATTATTCAACTCAAACTGTTGAAGCTCTTCTTGCATAGCTTGAATCCATTCAGGTTCCATGAAGGCTTCTTCAACTTTCTTGGGTTCTGTTATTGAGACGAATGTGAAGTGCCCATAGAAATTTGCTAGTTGAGTTGCCCTTGAACGAGTGAGCGGACTGGGTGCATTGATGCTATCAATTATTCTCTCAATCTGCACTTTACTGGCAACACGAGGATGTACAGGGCGAAGATTTTGCTCTTGCTGATCATTGTCATTGTTAGTGGGATTGTCTTCAGGCTGAGCATTGTCTTCAGGTTGATCAGGTGCAGAGATGATAAGTTCCTCTTCAGGTTGAGCTTCAGAGGGTATGATTTCTCCAGTTCCCATTAGTTTGATTGATTCACTGGATGGAACTTCATCTAGCACATTTGGTAGGTGCTCTCTTTGTGAACCCTTAGTCTCATCGAACCGCACATCCACTATTTCAACCACTTTATAATGAAAGAGATTGAAGACTCTGTAGGAGTGCGAATCCTTTCCATATCCAAGCATAAAACCCTCATGTGCTTTTGGTGCAAATTTTGAAGTGTGATGTGGATCCTTGATCCAGCACCTGGCGCCAAATACTCTGAAGTAACTGACATTTGGCTTCTTGCCAGTAAGGAGCTCATAAGATGTCTTGTTCAGAAGCTTGTGAAGATAAACACGATTGATTGTATGGCATGCAGTATCAATGGCTTCAGGCCAGAATTTTCTTGGAGTCTTGTATTCATCAAGCATCGTTCGAGCCATCTCAATGAGTGTTCTGTTCTTGCGTTCGACGACGCCATTCTGCTGTGGCGTGTACGGGGCTGAGAATTCATGTGTGATTCCCAAAGTATCAAGATATGTATCAAGGCCAGTGTTCTTGAATTCAGTGCCATTGTCACTTCTGATGTGCTTTATCTTGGCGCCATAGTTGTTCATTGCTCGATTGGCGAAGCGTCTGAAGACATCCCGCACTTCAGTCTTGTAGAGGATTATGTGCACCCAAGTATATCTAGAATAATCATCAACAATGACAAAGCCATAGAGACAAGCAGTAGTAGTAAGATTTGAGTAATGAGTGGGACCGAAAAGATCCATGTGGAGCAGTTCGAAGGGTCGAGTAGTTGTCATGGTTGTCTTCGACGGATGTTTGGCCCTCGTCATCTTTCCTGCTTCACAGGCACCGCATAAGTGATCTTTTTTGAACTTGATGCCCTCGATGCCTATGACATGCTTCTTCTTTGCAAGGGTGTGGAGGTTCCTCATGCCAGCATGCCCTAGCCTCTGATGCCAGAGCCAGCATTCTGAAGCTTTTGCTAGAAGACATACGGCAAGCTGTGGTCCTGCTGAGAAATCTACCACGTACAAATCATCTTTTCGATACCCTTCAAACACTAGAGACTTGTCAGATTCCATTAGAACAAGGCAACGATATTTTCCAAATATTACGATCATGTTCAAATCGCAAAGCATTGAGACAGACATTAAGTTGAAGCCAAGGGATTCAACAAGCATGACTTTATCCATGTTTTGATCCTTTGAGATTGCAACTCTACCTAGACCCAATACCTTACTTTTACCAGTGTCAGCAAATGTGATGTGACTCTTGTCGGATGGACGTAAGGTTGAGTCCATAAGAAGGCTTCTTTTGCCAGTCATGTGATTGGTACACCCACTATCAATAATCCATTTTGAAGACGCTGGTGTCGTACCCTACAGTGCAATTAGGGGGATAGGCTTCATGAAGAGAATTGTGAAGCAAAAACATTTGACGAACCAGTGGGTTATGAAAGCTTAGATCCAGATTAGGACTGATAGGGAGAGTAGCAAGCGATTCAGGAACGAAGTACATAGTAAGACCATTCGGGCATTTAATCTTGCGCCCTACAAGATGTTTAAGGTCCCCAGCAATAGCGTCAGACGATTTTGGTTTTCTGCTGGAGACCTTTCCCTGCAAAAGAGAGTTAAGCTTTCCTAGCCACCCACATCTTCAAGGGTGGCTTAGAAGCAATAAGTCTAAGTGCAGCGTATGAGAACTTTGGCTTTGGAGCCCTAGCAAAAAGTCTTGCAGGCGGACAATAGTACTCATAAGAATAAGCAGAATAGTTCTTGGTCTTATGAACATGGCGGTTCGATGAACCGCGCTCATATTCATAGGCCTGAGTATAGTTTCCCTGCAAAACATTTGCGTTAGTGCGACTCATGTGTGTCCTCTATCTGTATGAAGCCTTTGGACCGTATGAAGCCTGTGGTCTGGGGTTTGTCTTCTTCACCTGTGGTGTCATGATGACATTCACAGGAAGATTTTCCAAACACTTTTTCGGCACCCAGATCTTCTTCATAGGCGGCCCATTCCTGCAGTTAGTACCAATATACCTGGCAAACACTTCACCATTCTGATTCTTAAACAGTTTATAGTTTGCATCAAAGGATTCATCAATGATAATGGGGTTAGCGCAAGTGAAGCCAGATAGATTGGATGGATCTGCTGAAGGTTCCTTTGCAGCAACCCATGTGGTTTTGGGGTACTGCTCAGGTTTCCAGTAAGAGCCATCAGCATTCATTTTCCTTACGAACCCAACACCCTCTTTCCTCGGGTTTCGGTTCAGAATCTGCCTTTTGAGGACATCACATAGTGTCTGATGCCCTTTAAGACTTTTGTACATCCCTGTTTCAAGCAATGTCTTCAACCTAGCATTCTCATCAGCAATAGCAGTGGTATCCTCAGCAGAGGGGTTAGTTACCACATCAACAGTAGCAGCAGTAGAACATTCAGCAACAGAAGTAGCATTATCACGCTCAATGCATTTAAGACATGGTGGTTCAAATCCTTCCTGAGCGGAACTGATCTATTCGGCGCGAAGTGACTCGTTTTCCTTTTGAAGATCTTCATGAGCCGCTCTCAATTTCTCAAGATCTTGCTTCCTTTGAAGATAATCATAGGAAAGCTTTTCATGAGTTGTTGAGAGCGTTTCATGACGACTTTCAAGTTCCTCATACTTAACGTGAAGATTTTTTATGTCTTCAATTAAGGACTCAGATCGAGTCATCTCAGCGCCTAATAGATCATCACTTTTGTCTAACAGTTTTTGAATATGTTCCATAGCTTTATGTTGTTCAGTTGCAAATTTAGCAAGTGTTTTGTAGCTGGGTCTTGAACCACAATCAGAGTCATCTTCACTAGATGTTTGATAGTGAGTAGTGCGTGTGTTTACCTTGGCACCGCGTGCCATGAAGCAGTAGGTAGGAGCGGAGTAGTCCTTGTCATTTGCATCGGTGTCGGTGATGAAGTCATTGTCTTCAGTGTTGAAGATGGACTTGGCAACGTATGTTGTAGCCAGACTTGCAACGCCAGAATCGGACTCCTCCTCAGACTCCACCTCCGCCTCCTCAGAAGCAGACTCCTCTTCTGAATCCATTTCCTTGCCAACAAACGCACGTGCCTTGCCAGATGAGCTCTTCTTGTGTGATGAAGACTTTGAGGAAGACTTGGAAGAAGACTTTGAGTATTTCTTCTTCTTCTTCTTGTCGTCAGAGTCATATTCCTTGCTCTTCTTCTTCTTTTTGTTCTCATTGTCCCACTGCGGACACTCAGAGATGAAGTGGCCAATTTTCTTGCACTTGTGGCATGTTTTCTTCTTGTAGTCATGAGCAGAAGCTTCATCATTCCTTGAGCTTGATCGTGAAGACTTTCTGAAGCCTTTTTTCTTGGTGAATTTTTGGAACTTTTTCACAAGCATAGCAAGTTCCTTTCCAATGTCTTCAGGGTCATCAGAACTGCTGTCGGATTCTTCTTCAGATGAGGAGACAGCTTTTGCCTTCAAGGCACGAGCTCGCCCATAGTTGGGACCGTAAATATCTCTTTTCTCAGAAAGCTGAAACTCATGTGCGTTGAGCCTCTCAAGTATGTCAGATGGATCGAGTGTCTTGAAATCAGGACGTTCTTGAATCATCAGGGCTAGGGTGTCAAACGAACTGTCAAGTGATCTCAGGAGTGTCTTGACGACTTCATGCTTGGTGATCTCAGTAGCGCCGAGGGCTTGAAGCTCATTTGTGATGTCAGTGAGTCGATCAAACGTGAGCTGGACATTCTCATTGTCATTTCTCTTGAAGCAGTTGAAGAGGTTGCGAAGGACACTGATTCTCTGATCTCTCTGGGTTGAGACGCCTTTGTTGACCTTGGAGAGCCAGTCCCAGACTAGCTTAGATGTTTCCAAAGCACTCACGCGGCCATACTGTCATTTGGTCAGATGACCACAGATGATATTCTTGGCAGTAGAGTCCAGTTCAACGAACTTCTTGACGTCAGGGGCAGTGACACCTTCTCCAGCCTTGGGAACGCCGTTCTTGACGACATACCATAGGTCGACGTCAATGGCTTCAAGATGCATGCGCATCTTATTCTTTCAGTAGGGATATTCAGTTCCATCAAAGACGGGGCACGCAACGAAGACTTTAATTATCCCTGCAGTCGACATAGCTAAAACTCCAGGTGGTTAAACCGAATCACACAGAACAAGGGAGTACCTTGCTCTGATACCAATTGAAAGTGCGTTATATCGACTAGAGGGGGGTGAATAGGCGATTTTTATGAAAGTCTTCAAAACGTGGAAGTTTCGAAGACAAACGATAGAAATAAACCTATAACCATGCAACGGAAGGTAGACTACACTAGGTAAACCACAGTCATGTATTCAATAAAGTGAAAGCACAATGACTAATAGCAGCTAGGTAGTAAGGATCAGGTAGGAAGATATTAGGAAGCCAAACAGAACACGCAGTCACTCAGTGAAGACAAAAGATAGTGCAATCATACAATGACTTCACAAGGAACAAAAGTAAGTAAAGGGAAGGGAAGGATGAAACCAGTGACTCGTTGAAGACAATGATTTGTTGGACCAGTTCCAGTTGCTGTGATAACTGTACATCTGGTTAGGGCGGCTAGGTATTTAAACCTGAGGACACACAGTCCCAGACACCCAGTCCTGAACACGCAGCTCAGGACACCGAGTCCTCACCGTATTCCCCTTGAGCTAAGGTCACACAGACCTCGCCCAATCACTCTGGTAAGTCTTCAAGGTAGACTCCCAAACCTTCACAGACTTCGTTCATCGGCGATCCACAATGTCTCTTGGAAGCTCAGAACGCGACGCCTAACCGGCTGGAGGATTCACATTCCTCAAGTGTAATAAGTCTTCAGATCACACAGACAAGAAGACTTAAGTGATGCCTAATTCTCTTTGGCTCTGGGTGGTTAGGGCTTTATCCTCGCAAGGAATTCTCTCTCAAAGGCTTCGAGGTGGGTTGCTCTCAAACGACAAAAGCCGTACTCTAACTCTGAGCAGCCAACCGTTTATGGTTGTAGGGGGTGGGCTATTTATAGCCACTAGGCAACCCGACCTGATTTGTCCGAAATGACCCTGGGTCACTAAGGAACTGACACGTGTTCCAACGGTTAGATTTCAAACTCACACGACAACTTTACTTGGGCTACAAGCAAAGCTGACTTGTCCGACTTTGGACAAGATTCGCTCTCATAGTCTTCACTCGAAGACATAGGTTTTGGTTAAGCATCACTTCAGTCATTCTGACTGGTTCTCTTGGACCCCACTTAACAGTATGGTGGTTCCTATGACTCAACACAAAAGAAAAAGAACTACGAAAGATCTAAGTCTTCGAGCTCCATAGGCTTCATGCGATGTCTTCTCTTGTCATAGTCTTCAATGTGAATATCTTCATATACCACCTTTGACATCAATGTCTTCATACATTTTTAGGGGTCATCTCTGGTAGGGAAACCGAATCAATGAGGGACTTCTACCTGTGTTATCCTGCAATCCTCACAAACACATTAGTCCCTCAACTAGGTTTGTCGTCAATACTCCAAAACCAACTAGGGGTGGCACTAGATGCACTTACACTTAGCACTATGATCGTTTAGTTTGTTGCTATTACTTTCTTCATGACTTATACATGTTCGTATGACTATGAGATTATGCAACTTCCGAATACCGGAGGAACACTTAGTGTGCTATCAAACATCACAACATAACTGGGTGATTATAAAGATGCTCTACAAGTGTCTCCGATGATGTTTGTTGAGTTGGCATAGATCGAGATTAGGATTTGTTACTCAGATTGTCGGAGAGGTATCTATGGGCCCTCTCGGTAATGCTCATCACTATAAGCCTTGCAAGCAATGTGACTAAAGAGTTAGTTACGGGATGATGCATTACGGAATGAGTAAAGAGACTTGCCGATAACGAGATTGAACTAGGTATGAGGATACCGACGATCGAATCTCGGGCAAGTAACATACCGATGACAAAGGGAACAACGTATGTTGTTATGCGGTTTCACCGATAAAGATCTTCGTAGAATATGTAGGAACCAATATGAGCATCCAGGTTCCGCTATTGGTTATTGACCGGAGATGAGTCTCGATCATGTCTACATAGTTCTCGAACCCGTAGGGTCCGCACGCTTAACTTTTGATGACAATCGGTATTATGAGTTTATGTGTTTTGATGTACCGAAGGTAGTTCGGAGTCCTGGATGTGATCATGGACATGACGAGGAGTCTCGAAATGGTCGAGACATAAAGATCGATATATTGGAAGCTATGTTTGGACATCAGAATGGTTCTGGATGAGTTCGGACATTTACCAGAGTACCGGGGGTTACCGGAACCCCTCGGGGAGTCAATGGGCCTTATTGAGCCTTAGTGGGAGAGAGGAGGAGGCAGCCAGGTGGAGGGCGCCCCCCAAACCCAATCCGAATTGGGTGGGGGGCTGGCCCCCTTTTCCTTCCCTCTCTCTCCCTCTTCTTTTCCTACTCCTACTAGGAAAGGGGGAAACCTACCCCCCCTTGGGCGCGTCCTATGAGGGCCGGCCCTTTCCTCCTCCACTCCTTTATATACGGGGGAGGGGGCACCCCATAAACACATAAGTTGATTGTTTAACCGTGTGCGGTGCCCCCTCCACATAATTCCACCTCGGTCATATCGTTATAGTGCTTAGGCGAAGCTCTGTGTCGGTAACTTCATCATCACCGTCATCACGCCGTCGTGCTGACGAAACTCCCCCTTGGCCTCAGCTGGATCAAGAGTACGAGAGACGTCACCGAGTTGAACGTGTGCAGATCGCGGAGGTGCCGTGCGTTCGGTACTTGATCGGTTGGATCGCGAAGACGTTCGACTACATCAACCGCGTTATTCAACGCTTCCGCTTTCGGTCTATGAGGGTACGTAGACACACTCTCCTCTCTCGTTGCTATGCATCTCCTAGATAGATCTTGCGTGATCGTATGGATTTTTTTAAAATACTGCGTTCCCCAACAAAAACATGCATAACCCAACCCACATGAATCATGTTCATGTTCAGAAAAGGGGATCTGGATGGCTAAAATGGAGTTTTGTTTGCAATGGAAAACTTATAACTTTTCTGACGCACTTGTAGAAGCGTTTCCTAGCACGTGAAATGAAGGTGACCACCTTGTCGCCACATGATGGGCAAGGAATCAGCGGGAGTGCATCGTCGACTTGAGACGAAGAAGATGAACTAGTCATGGTTCCCAATCTGGTTCTTGGTGGCGAGGTTGAAGAAAAAGAGAGGAACGCTTTGAGGAAAGAATCGTTCAAGAAAAGCCCATGGATTGGCTGCCGTGCACAAATAATGAAGCGGCCGGAGGCCCACCAACATCCAACGTCTGAGCCGTAGCACAGGACGACTATCCCCGTCTGAGCCGCCAAGCGGGCGGCCGTTGCCGTCACAATACGGGCTTGGATGGGCCATTGTTAGCGAGATATGGGAATATACAACTCTGAATACACACATGAACACCTGGCACGGTGCGAATCTTAGTGCTAGCTCACGATGGAGATAACGAGCTCATCTGAGCTCGAGCTTAGAATAACACTTTCGTGGCTAATCTAATTAGGATCCGATGTCTCTTGTCCGTGATGAATATGGCTCCACCTGGCCCAGTCGCGCCTTTCCCTCATCCACACCAACCGGTCGCCCGAATCTCGAGCGCCACCCATGGCCTCCTCCGCCTTGTCCGGCACCCACCATCGCCTCCTTCTCCCCTGTTTCCTGCGCCGCCTCCCCCGACCCCGCTCGCGCTCGTGCTCCCGCCTCCGCCTCGCCGCCTGCCACGCCGACACCCTCCTTTCCTCCTCCGGGGCCCAGGGGCCGCCCTCCCCCGCCGCGTGCTCGTCGGCATCCTCCGCTGGCGGGTTCTCTGACTGGCTACTCACGAATGGGCTGCCGCCGGGCAAGGTGGCCATCCTGGAGCGCCCCGTCCCGTGCTCTCGCGGGGGCAAAGACCGGCCATTACACTTCGTCGCTGCTGGGCAGGACCTCGAGGTACTGAGCAAGCAGGGTTAGTTGTTGACTCGGCGGTGAACATGCGATCCTGATGCGGCTTTCTGCTTGCTTGCACAGGCGGGGGATGTGGCGTTCGAGGTGCCCATGTCGCTCGTTGTCACACTGGAGCGGGTTCTCGGCGACGAGTCGGTCGGTGAGTTGGCCTCTGGCTCTAGACCGGCTGAGTTCTGTCATTTGGTAATCTAATAATAAATGAATTTGACATTTGTAATGGTATTATGCCGAAATCGTTCCTGCCCTGAGTAGGTTACATATGAAAATAATTTGTAGAAATATTGTGCAGGTCATTTCTTATGTAAGATGTTCTTTCCACTTCTATGTGTTGCAATACCACGTAGTTTCTTGGTAGTCTTGTTACCAGCAATACGTATGTGGTCTGGGGAATTTTCTTTGTAAGTTAGTAACTGTGCTGTAGTATATCTGGAGTTCACTGACGTATGCTTTTATGAAGCATGATTCAATTGCAGCTACAGTTTGTGAATCTGCTTTATTCAGATATTTAACATTACCTTTCTCAACAGTGTCATGCTTACACATTTTTCGGTCAAGCTCATCTCTATGTCAAAAAGAGTAACAATTGTCTCTTCTGAGTTAGGTGGTCCTAATTGATTTTTTGTCTTCCCACACACAAGTGGAGAAAATGCAACATCCTATTTGTGGTGTAGGATCTGTGCAAATATATCCCTTGCTGGAACCTGGGAACAAATTTTGTGTTCCAGTTTCCAACCTTAACATGGGTGTTGATTATAAAGCTAAAAGAGCATTGTCAGTTAGGAATTTGGACATAATCCCTATCTATTCTTCAATAGCTTCAATTGATTCGCATATTTATCTGTAGCATTCCTTTTGATGTTTATTTTGTTCTATGATTGTAACAACGAGTTTTTAGCTTTTAAAATTACATGATACTAGTATAAGAGAAAGAACAGTATAAGTACAGTTTGGTTGGAAGTAGTTTAACCATGAAACACTTGGAAACTGATATAATATTTCTTATATTCAAGTTACATATTTTGCATATGTGATATGCACAGTCTTCTCATTATCTGAATTAGTAATAATTTTTGGTGCTTATGTCTGTCATGTTTCTCCTAATAGCATTGGTTTTCCTAAAGTGAAACAACTACAGATCCCAATGGCATAATGCTCTCATGTAGACACCAAGAGAAGAACATGTAAATGATGTAATGCTACGTTTTTTTTCTACCATGCAGCTGAATTGTTAACAACAAACAAATTGTCTGAGCTGGCATGCTTGGCATTGTATCTGATGTATGAGAAGAAGCAAGGAAGAGATTCACTTTGGTACCCGTATATTAAAGAACTTGATCGTCAGCGAGGCAGGGGGCAACTAGCTGTTGAATCACCTCTTTTATGGATTGAAAGTGAACTGGATTACCTGAATGGCAGCCCCATGAGGGTTAGTGTTTGTATCTACTAATGTTGACTTATCATCTAATTTCTTTAATTCGAGATTAATTAATATTTGAGAAGACCATAAACATCCCAGCTTTGATTTTCTCATGATTCAGGATGAAGTTGTTGTTAGAGATGAGGGAATAAGAAGAGAGTATAATGAGCTTGACACATTGTGGTTCATGGCAGGTTCATTGTTTAAGGTATTTTCTTGATCCTCCTTATCTTTTTTCCACGAGAGTTTGTTGCGTCGGTTCTTTATTCTCATGTGAATTTTATGCAGCAATACCCTTTTGATGTACCTACTGAGGCGTTTCCGTTTGAGATCTTCAAGCAGGCATTTGTTGCAGTACAGTCTTGTGTGGTTCATTTGCAGGTAATATGCCAAGCATTTATTTGTGGTTCTCCAACATGGCGCCTGCGCCATTTGATTTATTTCCATTTGTTTGAAGTCGGGGCTTAATATTTGTTTCGCAAGTGAGTAATGTATGGTGTCATATGAATTAAACAGTTTAGCTGTAAATATTTTTCATTTTAATTAGATCACATGTGATATGGGGCAAGCCATTAGGATGGCCCAATCTTCACGAATTGGAGGTGGATTTGAGGAAGAACACGGGGGAAATCACAAGGAAAACTAGCACAAATCGACACATAAGTTGCAACAAAAGGTGGATAAATAGTTGATCCAAATCATCCACAAGAGAGAGATGTAACATGCTAGGGTTCTTCCCCAAGTCCTAAGACATGGAGGTCTTGAATTCCATGGAGGAATCTTCCCACAAGTGGAGGTCTTGTTACTCCTATGGAGTCTTCCCCTCAAGAGGCCTTGATCTCCACTAAGGGAGCAAATCTCCATGTAAGAGTAATCCCACAAGGGAGGTACATGAGCTAAGCTCTAATGTCTAGTCATTTCTTAGCTAACCCTAGATCTGAGGCGGGGCAGAGGTATATATAGGTCCACTCACGAAGGGTAAGTAGGAAAGGAAGATACACGGGTTGGGCCCATCTTAGTGCATGCAGGCAAAGTCGGATAGTCCAACTTAAGCCTGATAGCCTGACATGTTGGAGGTTCTAACCCCATGTCCGACCCAAAGTCTGACATGGTCTAGAGAGCAACGCCAAGTCGGGCTATCTGACATGTCAAACATACGGTTGGACTGTCGGGCCTCACTGGCCTTCGGGCACCGTCTTCGCGCTCCGGGCCGCCGTATTCGTGGTTCCTTCTTTGCTTCCATGCTTCCCTCGTTGATGGTGTAGGCGCTCTCTTGTGCTTGACCTCCTCCATTGCATGCTCGTCATTGGGCTCGAACCTATAGGCCCACAACATAGGAGAGTCAAGTAGTATACTGTGAGGGCACTGGCCTATAAGATCGAACCCACCTCATCTAATAGTGGTCCCATGATCGGTGTGCCACTAAGTACAATGAACTGATATCACAAGCATACATCCATTACAACACGAATAAGTCTTACATAGAGATGACCATCATGGTCTAGTCTTACATAGATAAGCCATAAAGGCAACTCCAGAAGAAATACTGCAGCAGAAACATCGACGGTAGCTTGAACTCACGTAGTAAGCCATAACATACATGCAAGCTGACTGGGGAAGCGGCCTAGTTCGTAGGGGCGTCGTCGAAGAACTCATCTTCAAAGCTAGTGTCTTCCATTCCTGGCTAAGTTAATAGCCAGGGACAAGCCAGGTGAGTACATTTGAATGTACTTGCAAGCAACCCAAAATATGTAATAGCAGAATATTCATGCAAGGTTTAGTACAATGAAAGCTCTACACTATGTTTAGCAATTTGTGGAAAGCTAACTTTCAAATGCTCATGACCTATGTTTTGAAAACAACGAGGCCTCGTGGTCCGAAGAACCACGGTGATATAATAGCTTATGTTGAACATCAACTTGGTCATCTCATCTCATAATTCTTGGTACCGCGTACCGTCATTTCCATCATCATCTTTCTCATATCATCACCATTCTCATCATCATCACCAACTTTTATGGACATAGTCTAAGCATGGTCATTCCAACTGTCCTTAACCGAGGACGACTATTTGAATAGTTTTGCACTCTACAAAGGTTGCACACTTTACCTACAAGAATCAGGGAACTTCCGTGTCTACCACGACATCTCATTGTACAAACTCACTTTGTACCTGAGATAAGCACCCGATCATTACCTTTTCCCAGATGACACTAATAGAGAGTCCACTCGATTGGTACCTACCCCTTGTCCAACACTTTTCATCATATCATAGCCTTGGCTTCTGAGGTGCTACCTCAATTGTCAACATATCACACACACATGAGGGTACCAACGGTGTGCCCGATGCGAGTAAAAACCATGATAAGCCGCCTTAGTATGTCGAGAGCGACTCCATATCGAGAGTGAGTACGTCCACTCCCGTCACTAGTAATGTGGGCACTCTACTAGTATCGAACAAGGTATCGTCTGTCCCATACCAGGGTATCGTGGTTGCGCTAAATGTTGGGCCGACGGTCACATGCTTAAATCTAATCCTTTATGAAAACCTTCATTTACTTCCTCCCTCGGGCACCAATGTCATCCGACGGGGTTTTCATAAAACTTTTGAATAAGTTTGTTTTGTGTCCAACCTACATCTTGCTACCCATTTTGCATGGCTAAGCAACTACCATAGCATAGCTATGCCCACCAAGTGTTTCCCGGGTTGACAAGGACAAGTATTATCGGCAGCTAGGGTAACACATATAACATGCAAGTAGGATCAACTAAACTAGCAATGCATTTAGTCATAGTTTCCAATGCATGAAAATAATTCTACTCAATGAGAAAAATATATGGGTGATCAACATGGTCAAAAGGTTGCTTGCCTGGCTCAGAAAAGTCTTCAAAAGCTTCTGGTCCTTGTCCGAATCCTTCGTCTACATTGTTATCTAATGCCAAAACTTAACACATTAAGCAACACGACATAGGGCAGAAACGTAAAAGTGCTCTAAAAATATTGCTTCTACTTTTCTAGGACTTCTTTGGTTATATGAAAAATAACCAAGGTGAACCTACTGATTTTAGAGCTATAGGGATTTTTGGGCAACTCACTAAAGTTGGATCAAAGGAAGAAAGATTTGCTAAAGAGCTATATGGAAACACCTTTTGTAAAAATGAGTGGAGGCACTCATTAGATAGGTTGAGATTTTAGACACATTTAGGAGTTGGTTTCACTGGATCTGGAGTTCAAATGATTTTCCTAGGATTTGCAAATGTGACTATATATGTAGAAATGGCCTAATAATTCTCGGTGTAGAAATAGTGCATGGCAAAAATGTTCACCAAATAGGTTATGAACTTAGAAGTAGCTAGGAATTTGAATCACCAAATTTGGTGTACAAATGATTATCCTGTTACAGTATATGTGGGTTGCACCAGCCCTTTCCATCGGTTGGGACTTTTGGTTGCGTTGGCTAGTGCATGAAGCTTAACATATTCTAGGAACTTTCAAAGGTTGACTTTATATGAAAGAAAATTAGGTTTGCTATATAACAGTATAGAAAAACCTACTGGAAAAATGTGCATGTTACTCCATTCGATAGAGCATGAATTTAGGAGCATCTAGGAATTTGAAGCATCAAATTTGGATTCCATTTGAATTTCCTAGGATTTGAACAAGGTCTCTGGAATAAAGAAAAAGAAAAAGGGCATACCTGACTGGGCCAAAACTGGCCCGATCTGGAGCGGCAGAAGTGCGCACTGGGCGCGACTTAGCGGCGCAGTGAACTGGGTCCGGCCCAGCCGCTCGGCCACGTGAGAAAAGACCGTGACGTCGAAGGCGCATTCTTTGGAGTACGCTTCCGTCGCGGGGAGGCGGATCCAGTCAAAACCGTTTCCACTTAATGGTGTGGCCCACCCATCAATTACTAGCCGGCTGAATGGCGGGGCCCCTGGGTAGGTTCGTCTTCCTCCTCCCGCCAGAACGGAGGAGATAGGGGCCTCGGTCGGCGGCCGATGGCAGGTGCTACCGGCCACCGTTGGAAGCGCCGGCGATATGTGCGAGCTCAAGGGAGCACATCGCATCGAATGGAGGTCGAGACGCCGGCTGGCAACGAAGAACTTGACGGCGGTAACGCTCCCAAGTGGTGGTGCTCGAGCTCGTCGATGAATGGCTCGATTCCGGCTGCGGTGCTAGAAAATAAAAGTTGCATGAGATTCCTAGCGATGAGATGAAGCTATAGGAAGAGGAAGGAGGTCGAATGGTGGTCTGTATTGCCTGATTTCGCGGCGACCCGAGGCCGCGAAGAGCTGCTCGAATTCGAGGTTTTCGACGTCAATCGAAAGGGCTTTTGGTTCTAAGGTTCGATTGGGTGATTTTGAGCTGATTGGAAAAGATAGTTGGGCCCGGCGCTCGCCCGAGAGCAAGTTTCGACCTCGAGGGTCAAAACTTCAATCTGGAGCGTGCTCAAGCTCCGACCAAGGTGTTTGGGAGAGAATGGGAGCGAGAGGGGGAGAGTAAGCTTGTCTGGTGGTCTTGGGGGAGTGCCAGGAGAACGATGCATGGCTTTGGAAGAGAGGGGGAGAGTAAGCTTGTCTGGGGGTCTTGGGGGAGTGCCAGGAGAACGATGCATGGCTTTGGAAGAGGGAGGGATCGACAGCTGGGGGCACACGCGGCGTGTGCTCTCAGCTTCGGACACGAGTGTCCATAGAGCATAGAAGAGGTGTGGGAGAGCTGGGGCTTTGCCCAACGCCCGCGGGAGTTCACAAGGAGGGCTGTGACATGATCCTTCTGCCAGGGGTGCACTGGAGCAATGCAGGGGGCTGAGCAGTGCCAATTAGTGCACTGTTGGGTCTGACTTGGTTTGTCCAGAGTGCCAGTGAGAGAATTAAGATGTCTAGGGTGTTGCCACGGTGCTGGAATTGATGTGGGTCGACCTGGGGGTGGCTAGGTGGCAAGGCTTTGGTCTAGGGTGAGACAAAGACTGCATTTACAGTTTTACACACTGTCCAGAAGGTTAGGCAGGGGTGTTTGGACATTTCTGAGCTGAGCTGAGTGCTGGCACTTGCACTGGATGAGGATGAATGGATAAGAAACCTCTGGTAAAAATTTGAGGCAAAACAAAGTAACTTTGTTTCATAAAATTTTCAAAAGTTTCTGCATGAAATGGAAAAACAGATATTTCACTAAGCTAATGGATGATCTGGTTGCTGAAATTTGGTAGGATGGATATTTGACAAACATTTATGGCATGAATTATTTGAGAATTTTTGGAGATAATTCTCTGTGTAGAAGTTTCAAACCCTAGAAATTGGCAGAGCTGAAATTGTAGATCTAGTCAAAATTTTAGTCATGACCATGGGTTGAAACTCATATATGTGGAAAGTCTCCTGAGCCTCTCTAAATTTTCTCATATATTTTTGAAACAGGAAAATATTTTTAACGTATTAAGCACCATTTTTGGCCTTGAGAAAAAGCTGATAAAAAAGTACTACTCCCTCTGATCCATATTACTTGTCGCTCATCTAGACGTATTTCAGTGCTAGATACATCCATTTGAACGACAAGTACTATGGATCAGAGGGAGTAGTTTACTTTTGAAAATAATATTTTGGTGGTTTTGGGAAGTCCTAATCTAAAATGATCCAAATATAGCTTTGCAAAGTTTTTATTCCACCTAAATTAAGTACTTGTAGTTCAAGCCTTAACTCAGTTTTTTTTGAAATCCTAAATTTGAAAAAATACTTTTTGTAAGAAAATATTTTATGAGCTATTCCCATCGCATGATCAGTGGTAGAAGTTCGAGATGAAGTACTGGAGTAGAATAGCTATAGGATTTTTCCTAAGAGATAGAGCACCTTATGCAAGCAGAAGGTCCAAGTCAATTTCAAACAGAAGAAATTCAAAAGATCCAAATTAAGAAGCAAAAATTTAAATTCAAACACCACTAAGGGTCCTAACAACACTATTAGCTCTAAGTTATGAGGAGGTAAAACTCAGGGTGTTACATATACCATCTTCGAGAGATCCAAGTAGACATGTGCAAAGGAGAAGAAATGGGATCTTGTTCCTATTCCAGAAGGAAAAAGTCCAGTTACTTGCAAATGGGTGTATAGCGTCAAGCAAACCCTAGAAGAGAAAGTAGAACCTTGGAAGGGAAAGTAGAACGGTACAAGGCGAGACTAGCGGCAAGGGGTTACAGTTAAACCTACGAGATTGACTATGACCAGACCTTTGCACCAGTTGCAAATGTGAGTACAATAAGAAATCTTATTTCTTCTGATGCTAACTTTGGTTGGCTACTGCATCAGTTGGATGTCAAGAATGGATTCTTGCATGGAGATCTTCAAGAAGAGGTTTATATGGAGATTCAACCTGGCTTCAGTAGCCCAAAATGATGTAGGGCAAAGCCCCAATTGTGCCAATTCTTCACAATTTGGAGGGATCAAGAGGAAGAACACACAAGAACACAACAAACACAAGGGAAATTCACTAGAAGAACAAGGTCCACATCACACATGTGCTCTCCAAGCATCCAAGCAAAGAGGCTGTACTAGATCCGCAGTTAACAAAAGGAAACAAGTAGCTAGGTAAAGTTCTTCCCAAATCCCTAAGGGGAAGTGAGGTCTTGAGAGATAGATCTTCCCCAATCCTAAGGATATGGAGGTCTTGGAAAGCCCTTGGGATTCTTCTCGTAATGGAGGCCTTAGTCTCCAATGGAGAAGGGGTAGATCCGTAGATGAGCAAAGTTCTCTCAAGAAGGTCTAATATGCTTTGCTAACCCTAGAAAGCGAGGGGCTTGGTTAATATAGTCTAGGGCCGAGATGGG
This sequence comes from Triticum dicoccoides, assembly GCF_002162155.2. Classification (NCBI taxonomy): domain Eukaryota; kingdom Viridiplantae; phylum Streptophyta; class Magnoliopsida; order Poales; family Poaceae; genus Triticum; species Triticum dicoccoides. The sequence continues at coordinate 175,900,313 of NC_041388.1, forward strand.
GGAGGTAGGAGATGGGATACATGGCTTAGGAGATGGGATACATGGCTCTCGTCCAAACTGGAAAGTAGGTAGGTTAGATGTCCGGTAAGAGGCCTGACCATTTGGGTGGCAAGCTGGACGTTTGGCGGCTATAGCCGGTGCTTGGACTGGGTTGGCTCCCGTGGTGCACGCTCTAGGGGTCGTGCGTCTGGGTAGCTGGCAGGACGTCCGGCTTTGCGAAAAACCTTTTGATGTTGCATATGGGCCAGAGAGCCTTTTCGTCCAGGCTTAACCCAGACGCCCGGGTAGCTGGCCAGACGTCTGGTTGTTGTGTAGTAGCTGCGACTTTTTCCACCTTCCTTCTCTTCTGCTATGACTTAGCCTTGTGTCCTCGCTTCTTCATGGTCAATCCCTTGGTGCCTGAGTTGCTTAGGGTATACGTTTGAGGTAGTAGCCATGTCTCATATGAATGTGTACAAAGTTCAAAGAGGAGCGAGTTCACCTCGATTTCAATGCCACGTTTGTGTGCTCTAGTTGTTGGCCCACTTGGCGCTTGGGATGTTGGCGTAGGATCGATGGTGATGTCCATGGGGTGCTCTGCACCATCTCCCCGCTCCCCCTTGGGGAAGATCTGTCCTCAGATCCAAAACTTCGTCACCATGGTAAGGGGCCAAGTCGGTGATGCTGAAGGTGTCGCTCACGGAGTACTTGTCGAAGGGGATCTTGATGTTGAAGGCGTCGCTCATGGAGTACTTTGTCACCATGGTAAGGGGCCAGGCCAGGAGGCCCCCGTAGGTCAGCGAGACATGTATCGTCTCGCTCAGATGTTAGTAAGGGCTCCCTACCGCAGAAGCCATCAGGCCTTGTGCTTGGTGGGATTAGGAGGTGCCGTCGTAGACCTCGTCTCACGGTTATCAATTCTGTCCTGACGTGTGCCGAAGATCTTTGTGACGTCCTCGACGGCAAGAAGAGGACCGATGCCTTCGAGGACACTGGCGTATGGTGTGCCCTGAGCACCTCTCCGATTGGCATGCTCTCGCGGATTGCAAAGACAGCGAAGCCCTCACTCGTAACTGATGCCGAGCTTGCCGTGACATGGAGTGCGACACCCGACGCGGTGCGAACAAGCGCCATCTTTGCCACAAACGCAGTGGTGGCGAGGACCACGACTATCAAGACGGCATTTTGGCCCCCCTAGGGTCCAGAGTTGCAGCATGCATCCATGGGAGCGCACCCACATCCGCTCCGCGCCGACAACTCAAGCTGTTGGAGCGAGAAGTCAATGCATTGCTTTCGAGTATCGAGGCATCCCCACCTCTTTGGTGATCAAAAACACTTATCACGTTCAGCCACAAAGACCAGCCCAAGAGCACGATGGGCGTGGGCCAACTCCCGTTGGTGGTCTCTCCGACGATCGACAACATCAAGGTTACCAACAAGTTGGTGGACGGGGGCGCATGCCTCTATCCTGTCACCTGCTGTCTTCGAGAAGATGCAAGTGCCCCTCATGGCGTTTGCAACCGACAAATCCATTTAGGGGTGGGTTACTGTACCAATCGGACATGTGTCTTTGATGGTCACCTTCGGCACCAAAGATACCGACTGAGAACATGGTTTTCGACATCGTTGAGCTTGGTGAGCTAGTTCTAGGATGTGGGAATCCTATCACAGGAACTCTCGACCTGAAACCACACCTTGGTGAGCACGGACCTTCTGTTCTCAAAACACCTTTTTGGATCTCCGAATTTACCTGAAAGAAAATATCCTTCCCCAACATAATGCCACTGTAGAGAGGATCGCCCGACAAGCGAAGCGTTATGCTGTGATGGATGGAGATCTCTATCGGCATAGTGCAAATCAGGTCCTCCTTGAGTGTATTTCTCAGGAAGAAGGCCGCGACCTGCTCGTGGATATCCTTGGAGGCGAGTGCGGTAGCCACGCATCATCATGCACGCTGGTCGGAAGGCCTTCCGGCAAGGCTTCTACTGGCCAACCATCCTCCAGGATGCCATCGAGCTAGTTCAAAGCTACGAGGTTTGTCAGTTCCATGCAAAGCGGGTTCGTCAACCCGCTCAGGCTTTTCAAAACACCCCCCTCGCATGACCCTCCGCAGTTTGGGGATTGGATATCTTGGGGCCATTCCCCCGAGCAGTTGGGGGCTACAAGTACCTTTACGTCGCCATTGACAAATTTACCAAGTGGACTAAAGTCGAGCCCGTCGCCAAGGTCACCGCGAATACGGCGACCAAACTCTTCATAGGAATTGTGTGCTGCTTTGGGGTACCCAACCATATCATTACTGATAACGACACCCAATTCACCAGCGCCACGTTCACTTAGTACTGTGTGGAGCTTGGGGTCAGGCTGTGCTTTGCCTCCGTCGCTCATCCACGCAGCAACGGGCTGGCAGAATGAGCTAACACACTGATCCTTAAAGGGCTCAAGACTAGGACTTTTAACAAACTCAAGAAAAGAGGCAGGCGCTTGTTCGACGCGCTCCCTTCAGCGCTATGGTCGATTTGGACGACCTCGAGCAGAGCTACAGGCGCTGCGTCAATTAGCTAAGGTAACTACATAATTGCGGTGTTGGTAATTGTAACTTGGATGATGGGTAACTTTTTTTGAACAGTAACTTGGATGATTGGTACTATACTAGTGCTATGATGGTTACTATACCATAAACAACTGGGTGGCTGTCGGTGCCATGTTGATACCTGGAAACCTAGGCAACTGGATAATCACATTCATTTGCCATGGTGTTGTAACTGCAACGGAAGTTGGACATCTATATTTATATCAATGGAAGATGGGTGGCAACTCTAACATGAACTACGGGTTAATTACACAATGCTTTGATGATAATTGTAACCCGAATAGCTGGGAAACTAAAATCAGTGCCATGGTGGTAATTATAATTATAGAGTTCAATAACTGTAATTTTATGATGATAACTCTGAAATGTAGATAACTACATCATTTTCATTGTGGTAAGGTAACATAGGTAATTGGTAACTATATCACAGGAACAATGGTAACTGAGGTGGGCTACATCAAAATGCAATGGTGGTAACTGGACCTATACATGCTGTGCCTTCTATGGGGCTGGGAGATGGCACCCCATGAGATCGGAGATGGCGCCGGCTTGGCGAGGATGTGGGTGTGCGGTTTGAGCTCGATGGCGACACTGTGGCCCACTTGGATGGGGACAACAGCGGTGCGACGTGGATGGTGGCATGGGTATGGCCGTGGTCCGTTGGAGGACAGGAGGAGACGATGCTACCGCGGACGGTTGCCGGATTTTGGGTAGATGACCCATGGTTGTGGTTCTGCGTGGCCCGGGAGAAGCGCTGGTGCGAGCTGACTCCGCCACGTTGTGTCGCGTACGTGGCCACGCGGGATCAGTGCGGGGCAGCGCCTTGGCGGAGTTCGACTACGCCGACCGCCGACATGGTGGTGATGGGGAATCAATATGACAGAGGGGGTCGAGCGAAAGTACGGTGCGCCTGTTGGGTCCTGGGTGGCTGGGTTAGCGAAGGGAGATGAAAGCGATAGGAGATAGAATCGGGCGAGGCACACGTACCACGATCGTGAACAAACGGTAGATGAAGTGTTTGAGCGTAACACTAGGAAAGTTTGTAAGTTACATATCTTGTTCTTTCGCAGTCAATGCTCAATTGTCTCTAGATTATCTTTCCATATTTAGTGCAGATTTTTTTTAAAATCTGTCTTATTTGCTTAATGTTTTGTGTGAGAACAACATTGCATTGCTTGTGATTTCTCCATACCCAAACTGCATTCCATTGACTTTGTTGTACTTCTTATCTCAAGAGCAGAAGGTTAGTTTAGCTCGAAGATTTGCACTAGTTCCCTTGGGCCCACCACTGTTGACGTACAAGAGCAACTGCAAAGCAATGCTGACTGCTGTTGATGGTTCTGTTCGGTTGCTGGTCGATCGGCCGTACAAAGCAGGAGAACCAATAATTGTTTGGTATTATGTTTGCTTCAGTGCATTGATCTTGTCCTCATTCATTATATTTGGTAATTAGGATGCTGATTTATGTTGTAGACAGATCTCATGTACTGTTCTTGTATGCAATGATTTTAAATATATAATTATCCAGGTGTGGGCCTCAACCAAACTCCAGGTTGCTTCTCAATTATGGTTTTGTTGATGAAGACAATCCATATGATCGCATAGCAATCGAGGTGGGATTTCTAAAACTGTTTTACAGTCCTTATTTGGTTGTTGTAACCAAGCCTAAATTATTATCACAGGCATCCCTAAACACTGAAGATCCTCAATACCAAGAGAAGAGAATGGTCGCTCAAAGAAATGGAAAGCTTGCTATCCAAAAATTCCAAGTGGGACTTTCAATTCCTTTTTCCTATTTAGTTGAGAGTAGAATGTGTTGAATATTGATATGCCTCACTTTTCAGGTCTGTGTAGGCAAAGAGAAGGAAACTATTTCTGAAATGCTGCCATACTTGAGACTAGGATACATTTCAGATCCAGATGAAATGCAATGTATACTTTCGTCAGAAGGTGATACATGTCCAGTAAGCCGGCTTACCATCCTTGATGTTGCAACATATTGCATTTGATAAATTACTATCTGATCTCTAGATTGTCGTGAATGGTGTTTGACCTATATGGGGCAGTTCCTGTTATTTCATATCAAGCTTGACTTGTATCTCAGGTGGTTTACACATAGGCTTACTTTAGTTAACCGTGGCCGAGCAAAGTGAACACCCGCTTAGATGTTGTCAAATATCGTGAAAAAAATATAGGAGCAACATGATAACAATGCAACACCGTGCATCATACGTTTTAAAAAAATATGACTCCACGTGGTCTCAGCAGATTTGCAATATATACAAAAGAACAAGGCTTTTTGGCTTCTTGTTTGTAACCCTTTGAATTCACCTTCTGTTTGCTTAGGTTTATATGAGGCTTCTATTTGGAAGGTTCGGTTTAGATTTTCAAGTTGAACAAAGTAGTATTCCCTAAAGTAACCAACCCGTTCATGACCTGCATAGTGCTTATAAGTCTTTAAACTGGTGCTAGGCTAAGCCCTTGATGTAGAGAACTGGCTTGGTTTTGCAAAAAATTCAAAATACGTATTTTCCCTTTGGTTGAAATTTTAGCGAGAGATTGAAGACAGCTCAACATGTAATCTGGAAATTGGTTTTACTTTTGAAGCCTTTTCTTGGCATGCTCAAGATCCTAGTCAAGTAAAGGTTTCCACCTGGTTTTTTGTACTGGATTATATCTGGTCGACATTAACCATATATCACTGAAACAAAATGAGCGGTGGCTGGGACACTAGCATCATTTATCTGCATTACAATGGGTGAAATTAGGGATATACTCAATGATCTATGTGACTTCTTATCAATGTAGAGAAAAACTGCTAACCAAGATATGTTCTGATAATAGGATTATGGCACGATAGTTTGTATAAAATGCGACATTTCACCTAAAACTGCTATTCTTTAGGTTAGTCCATGCTCAGAGCGAGCTGTACTTGACCAACTTGTTGTCTACCTGAAATCAAGATTGGCTGGTTATCCGACTACTTTGGACGAGGATGAAGCAATGGTAACGAGCCGTGGGTTCTTGTGTATATATTTTCCTCATTTCTCTGTTACATTACTGAACTGCTTTTGTGTTTGCCAGTTGGCCGAGGGCAGTTTGGAGCCAAAGAAAGAAGTTGCCACTAGACTTGTAAGGTTAGAGAAGAAAATGCTGCATGGCTGTCTTCAGGCTGCTAACGAGTTCATAAGTGGCTTGCCTGATCATACAGTATCACCTTGCCCTGCTCTATATGCTCCTGAATTGAAATAAGGTATCATTGGCAATGCTCTATATGCTTTTATAAAGTTTGTTATATATCACCACAAATTATGTTGGATATATGTATACAATCTGGTTCATTTAAATACCTCCCAGAGTACAGGATCTTCCACAAGATCTTAAAGGCAGTGTGAATTTTGGCTTAGTTTTCTGCTGCAAAGAAAAAGTGTGAGTTTCTCATGTAAAACCTGGTGTCAGACCAGCTCGTCTGCTTTCTCCTTTGTTCTCTGTATCACACTCCTAATGATTCTTCCTCTCATCACCGTGGCCATTCCCAGAAGACACTTCAATGATGGGCTTGTTCGTGCTGAATGCACCAAGACACAGAAAGTTCTGGCACAAATGGCCTTGTGAAAATGCTGGACACACCCTCTGTAACTCGGAGCATCTTGTGCACTGTGCTAGCCTGCAACGTCACCACCTTGTTCGTACAAATCAAATAAAGATTAGCTCACCCAAGAAGCTAGATAATTTCTTATAAGACAAAGTACCGCAGGTCTGACCAAGAAATGGAGAACAAGAAACCATCAGCAACACTCATATATCTATTGTGATTCCGAGTTGTGTAACCACGTATATCATGGTGGACGGGGTCTCCTCCCCATCAAACACTGCAACTGTTGGGTGGATGGCAACATGGCGTCATCACAGCAGATACACCTGTCACTCTCTCGTGACAGGAAAGGAGGCCAACACATAACCAGCTTACATCATGGAAGCATTGGTGTTGGAGAGGTTTGGGAACTAAAACGCTGCTCCTACCGTGCATCTAACACCCCATCACTCTCCCTCCCCATCACCATTGTTCCCCTATGCTCCATTGCTTACGCAGGAGCAATGCCCTGCTCGCCATCCTCCCTTTCTTCCTCCTGAGCCGCAAACTTTCCATCGAGCACCTTGTGTGCATGAAACCGACGCCACTCAACCCTTTCTTTCCACCTCCACCTAGCGGTTTCTCGCACCAACGTGCTCCCACGTCTCAATGCCCGATGTGCGTCTCTCTATCTGCTTCCTGTGCTACTCGCCGCTCTACCGCCAGAGCGCATGTATGCGGGCGAGCTTGTTCTCGGCACTCCCATCTCCACCTTGCCGGGCCAGCGGTGAGCTTTCCTGCTGCCTCCCCTTCGCTTCCTTTGCATATTCCGCAGCCCCTGAGTACGTCCGCATCGCCGCGGCATGCTGTCTTTGTCGTTCATTACCATGCCGAGCTCCTCCAATGACGGCCTCCCGGCGCTTGTTGCCAGCCATCAAAAAGCACCCCGAAATTCTCCTTCTACCCTGCATTTATTCCTACTCCCTCTCTTAAGCTTCAAGCATGCGCAATTTTGCCCGCGAGCCTCGTCATCTTCGGCTCCATCCAGAATCGCCGCCACCAAACCGAGCAATATCCTGTCGCTACCATGGCTTCCCTCTCCTATTCCTCCTGTCCTTGCCGCCCTTTTAACCCCACTAGCATCTTGCCCAGCTCAATTTCAAAAGAAAGGGGCCGCGTATGTGATTCCGTCAAGCTCTACCGCCGGCGACAAGGATCGGTTGATCCCCGACGACCATCGACAACCTTCACGTGCTCGCGGTGTCAAGGTGGTTACGAATCGGTCCTCGTCACTTCATGCCTCCCCTCCAATCGCATGTAGTGGAACTCCGGGAAGCCCTCGGCTGCCTCCCAGGTCTTTCGGTGCAACATACGCTGCTACATCATTGCTGACTGTGGGTCCCACTGGACAGGATTGCTGTCATAACGTCATCAACCGGCCATCACTGCCTTTGCATTACTGGCCATCACGGCCATCACCGATTTGTAAAAAATAAATAAAAATGATACCAATTCATTAACCTAGCCCCAATTGTGGTATTTTTGTGCAATTAACTCTATATACCCAAAGCTGCAACCTCTAAGGTGGTATATACCCAAATATCTTG
>NC_041388.1:175908264-175920624 GCF_002162155.2 Triticum dicoccoides
GTAGCAAGCAATCTCTTCATTTAATTTGCTGTTTTACCAAAACTAAAGATTGAGGTTATGCAGCTGTTCTGATAGGCTACTGCCAATAAATTCAATGTTCCACAGAGAAGCAAGTGTGCAGTGAGATTCAATTATTGCTAGATGGACATATCACTTCAGGACACGTTCTCTGTTAAGTGCATCATTAGAAGGTAAATTAGATAATTGAGCATGAGTTTGAAATACCTTCAAGTTTCAGGATTTGATCTGATGTTAATATTTTTTACATATTCTTGCCAAATGTATGTCTATGATTTCTTGCCTAGATTCCAAACCTCAAATACTGAAAAACGAGTACTGGAACCCTGGCAGTTAAGGTGCGAAATTACTCAAAATGCAGTTATTTTAGTAAACTGCTCTTTAGGACACCTCTATTTTCCAGAGAAGTTATATTGCTACCAATCCTTATGGTGCTACCCTGCTGCTACTGAGGAATGGTGGCACCGCTAAAAAGCTATGAAAAGTTTGTTATTTTCTTGTATATATAGTGTGATATCCAAAATTATCCCCAGGGCCCCAACCAAGTCCTACATGCCACTCCACATAGACGGTCAACAAAAGTCATTGACAGTCAACACTAGTCAATAAAATTCCAAGCAAGTCACCTTGCTCAACAAAAGTCCAAGCAAGTCTTCATGGTCAACAAGTCAAAGGAAGGAGAGCCCATAAAAGATAAGTCAAACAAGAAGATAGAGGAGCAAAGAAGCCCAACTCAAGCGAAAAAGCCTTTCTATTTGGGGGGGGGGGATCTCCCCTTCAGGTTAGCGAGAGGCGCATGGGCTAAAGGACTAAAGGTTACATAGTTCTACTCTCCCATCTCCTCTTTTGAAGGGTAGTCTTGGTCATTTATAAAGGACCCCTAGTGATGTAGGGCGGAACCCTAATGGCTGATCTTTCACGATTTGGAGGGGAATTCCCGAAGAACACGATGAACACAAGAGAGGAAAACACTCAAATCAACAAGATCCAATCACACATGTGCTAAATCCACATACACAAAGGGGAGATACAAGATCCAAAGTCAACAAGGAAGGATACATGGTAACTAGTTCATCCCAATCTGTGAGGGAAAGGTCTTGAATCCACTAGGGGGATCTTCCCTCATGAGGGGTCTTGAATCCACTAGGGGGATCTTCCCTCAAGAGGGGTCTTGAATCCACTTGGGGGATCTTTTCCTTAGGAGGTCTCGGTCTCCAAAGGAGTGGGGGATAAGTGGATGAGCAAAGCTCTATCTCTAATGAGCTATCACATTGCTAACCCTAGATGGAGAGGGGAGAGGTCTATATATATTGTTAGTACAAGTTGGGGCGAGTTGGAGGGATACATGGGCCTTTGGCCTATTCACTGCGTGCAGACTGGGGTCGGATGTCCGGGCTGGCGGGAGCGTATTCCTGTTGCTCTCTGTACAGGAGGGGTCGGATGTCCGGGGCTGTCGGGCCAGATGTTCGATGATTGTAGGTGCTCTTCGGCTGTGCTGCTGCTGTGGTTGACATCTCCACGGGCTGGATGTCCGGGGCCTATAGCCTTTCTCCGGTTCCTCTCGTCATGCTCATTCGTCCATGTAGGACTTGTCCATCATCACGAGCATCTCCCATCTCCGGGAGAGTATTCTTGGTACCTAAGCACGCATAGCATTCTGTGTTTAGGTAGTAGCTATGTCTCATGTGGATCATACGGAATATCACTAAGGAGAGATGTCACCTCGGTCTCTAGAGCTCTTGCACGTGCTTGTGTCATCGGTCCACTTGGCACTTGGGGAGACGTAGGTAGGTCCATGGGGATGACCGTAGGATGCTCTGCATCATCCCGTCCGGAAAGATCCGACCTCGGATCGAAAACCTCATCACCATGGTAGGGAGAGAGATCCTTGACGTTGAAGACGTCGCTCACGTTGTACTTGTCTCGTGGTATGTCGATCTTGTAGGCATTATCGTTGTAGCATGCGATCACCTTGAAGGGTCCGTTGGCTGAGGTAGTAGCTTGGACTTGCGCTCGTTGGGGAAGCGGTCCTTGTGAAGGTGTTGCCACACAAGATCTCTAATGTTGAATATCATGGGTTGCTTGTTGATGCTGAGCTTGGTCGCGAGGCGGTGGACTTGGCGCTCGATTGCTTGTCTTACATCTTTATGCACCTTTTTGAGATAGCTCGCTTGTGCACTCGCGTCCATGTTGATGCGCTCTTGTAGAGGTAGCGGTAGAATGTTCAATGGGGACAATGGATTGAATCCATAGACGACCTCGAAGGGGGACTTGCCGGTAGTAGAGTGTCTTGCTCCATTGTAGGCGTACTCGGCGATGGGTAAACACTCCTCCCACTCCTTGATGTTTTTTGATCAACACGCGGAGGAGAGACGACAGCGTTCGGTTGGTGACCTCTGTTTGGCCGTCGGTTTGTGGATGGTTGCCGAAGAGAAGAGTAGCTTGATTCCGAGCTTGGCGCATAGGGTCTTCCAAAAGTAGCTAAGGAACTTGACGTCGTGGTCGACATAGTAGTCTTGGGCACTCCATGTAGGCGCAAGATTTCCCTACAAAAGAGATTTGCAACATGTGAAGCATCGTCTATCTTGTTACATGGAATAAAGTGTGCCATCTTATAGAAACGGTCCACAACAACAAATACCGAATCTTTTCCATTTGAGTTCTAGGCAAACCAAGCACAAAGTCCATACTAATATCTTCCCATGGGTGATATAGAATAGGAAGTGGCATATAGAGACCATGGTATTGAGCTTTAGACTTAGCTTTGCGACATATAGAGCATCAGTTGGTGTAGCGTGAGACGTCATGAAACATCTTGGGCCAAAAGTAGTTCTTGGAGAGCGTAGGAATGTCTTGTCGCGTCCAAAGTGTCCCATGAGTCCTCCACCGTGAGCCTCTTGCAAAAGCAACAAACGAAGAGAAGACTCGGGGATACAAAGCTTGTTAGCTCTCATTAGATAATCATCCTTTATATAATATGGCTCCCAAGTGTTATGCGTTAGACATTTTGCATAAGGAATGGCAAATGAAACATCATGCGCATACAAGTCTTTTATGTGCCCAAATTCTATGACATTCAATTCAAGTTGAGTTACAAGCATGCACTTGCGGGAAAGAGCGTCCGCCACAACATTTTTCTTACCTTTGATATACTTGATGACATAAGGAAATGACTCAATGAACTCACTCCATTTGGCATGTCGCTTATTCAATTTTGTTTGACCTTTAAGGTATTTAAGTGTCTCATGATCCGTATGGATGACAAATTCACGAGGACGAAGATAATGCTCCCACACATGCAAGACTCTCACTAAAGCTATAACTCTTTGTCATAAATGGGATAGTTAAGTTGCGCTCCGGAAAGTCTCTTGCTAAAGCTATTGGGTGCTTCTCTTGCATCAACACACCTCCTATGCCATTACCACTAGCGTCGCAATGCACTTCGAAAGCTTTATCAAAATTGGGCAATGCAAGCAATGGAGCATGTGTAAGCAAATTCTTGAGCTCATGAAATGCGGTATCTTGGGATGGTCCCCAAACAAATGATGCATTCTTCTTACTCAATGCGTGTAATGGTGATGCAATAGTGCTAAAGTCCTTAACGAATCTATGATAAAAACTGGCTAGACCAAGGAAGCTACACACTTGTTGCAAGTTGGTTGGTTGTGGCCAAGTTTTAATAGCTTCAATTTTAGCTTCATCTACATGAACACCCTTAGAAGACACAACAAAACCCAAGAAAACAAGCTTGTCAACACCGAAAGTGCATTTCTCCATATTAGCATAAAGTCGCTCGTTTCTAAGAGTTTGCAAAACGACCCTAAGATGGGTTGACATGATCTTTTAGAGATAAACTAAACACAAGTATATCATCAAAGTAGACCACAACAAATATGCCAATGTATTTGCGAAGAACATCATGCATCACACGCATGAAAGTGCTAGGTGCTTCGGATAAGCCCATAGGCATTACTAACCACTCATACAAGCCAAACTTGGTTTTGAAAGTGGTTTTCCATTCATCACCCTCTTGAATGCGAATTTGGTAATAGCCACTTTTAAGATCAATTTCTGAGAAAATGGTGGCTCGGTAAGCTCATCTAGCATATTGTAAGGCGTGGAATGGGATGCTTATAGCGAATGGTGATAGCGTTGATGGGACAACAATCAGAACACATGTGAAAAGTTCATCCCTCTTAGGCACAAGAATAACCGGAACGACACAAGGACTTAAGCTCTCACGTACATGCCCATTGTCAATGAGATGTTGTACTTGCCTTTGTATTTCTTCAGGGTTGACGTGATATGGTGCCTTATTCGGTAGGGGTGCGCCAGGGACGAGGTCGATGCTATGTTCGATGCGACGAAATGGAGGTAGTCTGGGTGGTAGTCTTCGGGATCATTGCTTCCGGAGAACTTAGGCATGGTGAACTTGAGCCTGTCGTGGCATTGTTCTTCAATGCGTGCGGGTCTATTGTGATGGCGCTCTTGCCTTGGTTGAGGGTCTTCGACCGCTTGTTCCTCGTGCTCCGCTTGATTAGCTTGACGTTGAGGTCGTGGGATTCTTGCACAATTTCTCATTTCTTGGCGCTCCTCGAGGTGTGTGGCTTCTTCTTGTCACTCTCGTCGAATGGCCTCTTCTTGTTTTTGGTTGCGTGCGCTGACGGCTTGGGTTGCTTCATTTAGAGCACGTTGGGTTTCAAGGGCTTGTTTGTCACGGCGTTGTTGCTCTTGTCGAAGGGCGTCGCCATCTTGGTTTACTTGGCGTATTGGAGCTTGCTCTTGGTCCATCGCGGCTTGTTCTTGTCGACGTTGTTGTTCGCGCTCTTGAAGGCGGCCTTGCAAACCATTACCATGGAATGGTTTTTATGATTCTTGACGATCCTCATGAACTTGATGATGAGGCGAACGAGGTCTTGAGTGACTTGAATCCGAAGATGTATCCGAAGAGTGTCGACTTGACTTGACTTGACTGGCTCGGAAGTCGTCCATTTGTGTTGCCAATTTGGCGTCGAGCTCTTCCATGTGGTTGGAAAGCTTGTTGTCGAGATAGTCTCTTGTTCGTCCTTTGAATTGTCGCATGTTGGTGGTGAGTTGATCGATGCGATCGCTTAATGCTTCATTCTCTTGGTGCAAAGCTCTATGCGCGCCGAATGATGAAGCTGTGTACCTAGGGTAGGGTCATGGACCTGTCCAAACTGACCTACCCAAGGATATCTCCAGAAGAAATCATCTTTCAATCTACTTGAAGGCGTCTCACTCGACAGACTTGAAGATACTTGACCAAGAAGCAATCACTCGACCAAGACCAAGCCACTCGACGGTCAGGTGGCCTAAAGGCACTCCGCATGCTAACGGTCGGTTATTAAGTAGCTTTTATGGTCATCATAGCACTTCATTACTAGCGTTACCAGTAACGCCCTGCCTTAATGTACATTGAACCCTTTGTATCGTCGGCCGGCTGGGGTCTTGGCGCACTCTATATAAGCCACCTCCCTCCTCCGAAACATGGGTTCGCATGCCTGTAATTCACACACCCATAATCCAGTCGACCGCCTCCCGGCTCCGAGACGTAGGGCTATTACTTCCTCCGAGAAGGTCCTGAACTGGTAAATCTTGCGTTCCTACAACTCCTCTATAGCTAAGGTCTTGCCTCTTCATACTTAGTCCCCTACATCACTGTCAGACTTAGAACCACGACAGTTGGCGCCTACCGTGGGGCAGGTGTTTTAGCGTTTTGTTGGAGGAGTTGCGATCTTTTTCGACCCGAATCATCATGGTTTTTGGCGGAGTTTCGGTGGAGGGCCGCGAGATCCGTCTCGGCACGCTCACGTTCATCGTCGACGACTCCGCGTGGCTTCAGGAGGCTCCGCTCGACGTGGACGCACTCCCTGTCCGCGGGGCAACGCACTTTAGCGCGTGCGCGCAAGCGCTCTGGTCGGTCGAGACTCCAGCGGTGGGTGAGACACGCGGTGGCACGCCAGTTGGCCACCCCCTCAAGTCGCGGCGATCGAGCCCGATGAATCCCTCTACGACCTGTTCGACCTGTCGACCGGCTCCGCAGAGACCGCATCCGAGTGCAACAGCAGCGATCCGGCGGCGGAGGTTCTGATGGTCGATGGACCTCCCGGTCCTCCCGATTTTCCCCGCACAGACGGAGGCGCGGGTGGAGGCGACCCGTCGCGTCCTCATGAGGAATATCTTCCCGAGCCTCTCACGTCGCTGTAGAGAGAACTTCGCCGCCGGAACATGGATGCATTACACACTCCTATCATTGGAGAAACCCCCGAGGCTCGCGCCTTGGAGGACGCGCGCCTGGCAAACTTGGCCGAGCGCACTCGATTAGAGAACCTCCAGCGAGCACTCGACGAGCGTGCGCGACAACGGGTTCCCGAATCCAGTCGACGTCAGCTCTTCCCGCCCCCGCAGGTATATTGAACTCCGATTCAGAATTTAGCAGCTGCAGCACGCATAGCAGAGTCGATTCAGCCTTCCCAGTCGGAGGCTGGCAGAGGCTTGCTGTAGATCAGAGCGTTGCTCCGGGCAGCAGGAGACCAGAATTCCGCTGTTTCTCAGTCGCGGAACAGGATTCACAGTAGATCCGTTGCCGCAGACACAGTCCAGTCGGCTCATAGCCCAAGATCGCCCCCGAGGCGTGAAGGACATGGGGACCGGCATAATCAGCATGGTAACCATGAGCAATATGATCACCGATTCGATCGTGATGATCGACGTCGAGTGTCCACCCCTCCCCCGAGGAGCGGGTCGTATGCGCCTCAACAACGGGATGTTAGGCGCCCTCGTAGTGTTGGGCAAAGGATTCCAGTCGACTCCAGGGAGCCAGGCTTCGATACGAGATCCATTCTCGTTCAAGGTTTGGTTGACAGGAACAGAGCTCACCGGGAAGGACATGACAGAGATGCTCCTACCAGCAGCAGAGCACATGTTTCGGGGCCAGAGTGCTTTAGTAGGGCCATCAGGGCCGCTGTGATTCCTCCCAACTTCAGGTTGGCGACTGGAGTCAACAAGTTCACTGGCGAGTCCAAACCCGATACTTGGCTTGAAGACTACCGAGTGGCTGTCCAGATTGGCGACGGCAATGATGAGGTGGCCATGAAGCACCTGCCTCTCATGTTGGAGGGCTCGGCCAGAGCGTGGCTGAACCAGTTAGCACCCAGCAGCATTTACACTTGGGAAGATCTTGCCCGAGTGTTTGTCACCACATTTGAAGGAACATGCAAACGACCGGCAGGGTTGACGGAACTGCGGTCCTGCGTGCAGAAGCCGAATGAAACCTTGAGGGATTACATCCAGAGATGGATCACGTTGCATCACACGGTAGAGAATGTACCTGACCACTAGGCAGTCTGTGCCTTAAAAGAAGGCGTCAAGTACAGAGAACTGAATCTGAAATTCGGTCGAACCGGAGATATGTCTCTGAACCGAATGATGGAGATTGCCATCAAGTACGCTAATGGAGAAGATGAAGATCGACTCCGGAGTGGCAAGCTGAAGTCAGTCGTCCAAGAAACCGGAGGAAACTCCAATCGGAAACAGAAGCGGAAAGCCGAGCCAGCTGCTCCTGGGGAAGCTTTGGCTGTGACTCAAGGAAAGTTTAAGGGGAAACTCAAAGGACCTTGGAACCTCAAGAAAGTTAAAGACTAGGACGGAAATGACGTGTTGGATTTTTCGTGCCTCGTCCACATCAAGAAAGATGAAGAGGGTAATTTTATTTACCCAATACACACCACTCGACAGTGTCGATTCTTGATCCAGCAGTTCCAGGGCAAGCAGCCCAAAGATAAAGAAAAGGAGTCAGACAGAGTTGAGGACAAAGAAGATAGCGACGATGGATACCCCCAAGTCAATTCCACCCTAATGATTTTTGCTGATGTTGAGAGCAAAAGTCGACTGAAAGTCATCAACCGAGAGGTGAATATGGTTGCTCCGACAACACCAAGTTATTTGAAATGGTCTCAGACTGCCATCACGTTCGACCAGTCCGATCACCCAACGCATATTGCCACCCCTGAGGTGAATATGGCAAGCTCTGGTGGTCGACCCAGTGGTTGAAGGCACTCGACTGACCAAAGTCTTGATGGATGGTGGCAATGGTTTGAACATATTATATGCTGAGACGTTAAAAGGGATGGGCATTCCGATGTCCAGACTCAGTGCTAGCAACATGAGTTTCCATGGAGTCATTCCTGGGAAGAAGGCTGAATCACTCGGCCAGATTGTTCTTGATGTGGTTTTCGGTGATTCCAAGAATTACCGCAAAGAAAAGTTGACATTTGAAGTTGTAGACTTCCAGAGTGTCTACCACGCTATTTTGGGCAGGCCGGCTTATGCACGCTTCATGGCCCGACCATGTTATGTGTATCTCAAATTGAAGATGCCTGGCCCCAAAGGTGTGATCATTATTACGGGCAATCGGAAGAAAGCGGAAGAATGTTTTTAGAAAGGTTCGAAGATTGCTGATACTCAGATGGCAGTGGTGGAGTTGCAGGAATACCAGAAGACTGCAGACCCGAGTGATTTGTTGCGAGCCAAGAAGCCCGCCACAGAATCGGCTTTTCAGTCGACTGGCAATACGAAGACAGCTCACATCCACCCGACCGATCCCGGCGCTGCTCCGACTCATATCTCGACAACACTCGACTCCAAATAGGAAGAAACGCTCATTCAGTTCCTCCGTGAGAACTGGGACATTTTCGCATGGAAGCCTTCTGACATGCCAGGTGTTCCCAGGGAGCTGGCTGAGCATCGCCTGAGAGTCGACTCAAAAGTAAAACCTGTCAAGGAACATCTCCGGCGGTCCGCCGTCCAGAAGAGAAAGGCCATTGGCGAGGAGGTGGCTCGGCTCTTAGCAGCGGAGTTCATCCGAGAAATTTACCACTCCGAGTGGCTCGCCAATGTTGTTATGGTCCCCAAGAAGGACAAGTCACTTCGTATGTGCATTGACTTTAAACATATCAATCCGGCCTGCCCGAAAGATCATTTTCCTCTCCCCTGCATCGATCAGATAGTCGACTCAACTGCGGGATGTGAGCGATTGTCTTTTTTAGACGCCTATTTCGGGTACCATCAGATCCGTCTGTACGGACCTGACGAGATCAAAACAGCTTTCATCACTCCATTCGGGTGCTTCTGTTTGTTACCATGCCATTCGGCCTCAAGAATGCCGGGGCCACATTCATGAGGATGATTCAGAAGTGTTTGCTCACTCAAATCAGTCGGAATGTGGAGGCGTATATGGATGATATTGTGGTCAAGTCACAGAAGGGTTCCGACCTGCTGACTGACCTTGCTGAAACCTTTGCCAACCTCAGGAGGTATGATATCAAGCTTAATCCATCAAAGTGCACATTCGGAGTTCCTGGCGGAAAATTACTCGGTTTTCTCGTTTTCGAACGGGGAATCGACGCCAATCCAGAAAAAGTCGGCACTATACTCCGAATGAAAAGTCCTGTGCGAGTGCACGATGTCCAGAAGCTTACTGGTTGCTTGGCCGCTTTAAGTCGATTCATATCTCGTCTCGGTGAAAAGGCATTGCCCCTTTACAGATTGATGAAGAAGTCCGGCAAGTTCGAGTGGACTCCTGAAGCTGATGCAGCGTTTGCAGAGCTCAAAGCTCTGCTCTCCACCCAGCCGGTGCTTGCTGCCCCAATCAGTAAAGAGCCTTTGCTGCTTTACATTGCAGTCACGGGACAAGTCGTCAGTACGGTACTTATGGTCGAGCGGGAAGAAGGAAAAGCCTTCAAAGTTCAGCGCCCAGTATATTATATTTCTGAAGTTTTGACCCCGTCGAATCAAAGATATCCTCATTATCAGAAGCTTGTATACGGGATTTATATGACCACAAAGAAAGTTGCTCATTACTTCTCTGATCATTCCATTACAGTCGTCAGTGACGCTCCATTGTCAGAGATCCTGCATAACAGGGATGCAACCGGTCGAGTGGCAAAATGGGCGATTGAACTCCTTCCTCTAGATATCAAGTTTGAGGCAAAGAAAGCTATTAAGTCCCAGGCAATCGCAGATTTCGTCGTTGAGTGGATTGAACAGCAGCTGCCGCCTCAGGTTCACTCGGAGCATTGGACCATGTTCTTCGACGGTTCCAAGATGCTGAATGGTTCCGGTGCCGGAGTAGTGTTGGTCTCCCCCAGAGGAGATAAACTCAGTTATGTTCTTCAAATCCACTTTGATTCCTCCAACAACGAGGCAGAATACGAAGCACTTTTGTATGGGTTGCGCACGGCCATTTCACTCGGCGTCCGTCGCCTCATGGTCTATGGCGACTCAGATTTAGTGGTTAATCAGGTGATGAAAGAATGGGACGTCAGAAGTCCAGCCATGACTAGTTATTGTAATGCAGTGAGAAAGCTGGAGAAAAAATTTGAGGGGTTAGAGCTTCACCATATACCCCGACTGAAAAATCAAGCAGCTGATGATCTGGCAAAAATAGGTTCCAAACGAGAAGCCATCCCCAGCAATGTGTTTTTGGAACACATTCACATACCATCAGTTCAGGAGGATCCCTTCAGTGAAGAGGCCCCGCAGCCAAAAAGCGTCATGGATCTGACTGAAGTTGAAATTCCAGCTGTAGTCGACCTGATCATGGAAGTCTTGGTCATCACTCCCGACTGGACAGTAACGTACATAGCATACATCCTAAGGAAAGAGTTCCCACAAGACGAAGAAGAGGTTCGACAGATCGTCCGACGATCCAAGGCCTTTACAGTCATAAAAGGACAGTTATATAAAGAAAGCGCGACTGGAGTCAGTCAGAGGTGTATTACACCAGAAGAAGGTCGGATGATCCTTGATGATGTCCACTCGGGGACCTGTGGTCACCATGCGTCCTCTCGGACCATTGTGGCTAAAGCATACCGAGCGGGATTCTACTGGCCAAGAGCCAATGAAATGGCAAAAGAGATAGTCGACAAATGTGAAGGATGTCAGTATTACTCCAATATGTCGCACAAGCCCGCGTCAGCCCTGAAAACCATTCCACTCGTCTGGCCCTTCGCTGTTTGGGGGCTGGACATGGTTGGACCACTGAGAACAGGCAGGAGCGGCTTCACTCATGTGCTAGTAGCAGTCGACAAGTTCACCAAATGGATTGAAGCCAAGCCTATCAAAAATCTTGACGCTTGCACTGCTATCAATTTTGTCAGAGGGTTGATATTTAGATATGGAGTTCCGCACAACATCATCACTGACAATGGGTCAAACTTCATTTCTGACAAATTCAGGGCCTTTTGCGCCTCTCAGGGCACCCGAGTCGACTATGCTTCGGTCGCTCACCCCCAGTCGAATGGGCAAGCAGAAAGGGCAAACGGCCTAATTCTCAAAGGACTGAAACCCCGGTTGATGCGCGATCTGAAGCACGCAGCAGGTGCATGGGTCGACGAGCTTCCATCAGTCCTTTGGGGATTGAGGACAACCCCAAACCGATCGACCGGAAGAACCCCATTCTTTCTGGTCTACGGAGCCGAGGCAGTCTTGCCGAGTGACCTGCTTCACAACGCTCCCCGAGTCGAGCTCTACTCTGAAGATGAAGCAGAACAAACCCGGCAGGACGCAGTCGACCTCCTGGAAGAAGAAAGAGAAATGGCCATGATCCGATCGACCGTCTACCAACAAGACTTGCGTCAATTCCATGCCAGAAATGTGAAGGGTCGAGCCTTCCAAGAGGGAGACTTAGTCCTCCGAGTGGATCATTAGAAACCACACAAACTCGCCCCTACTTGGGAAGGCCCCTTCATAGTCACCAGAGTCCTTCGTAATGGAGCATACCACCTCTACAATGTCGATCGCCAGATTGATGAGCCGCGAGCCTGGAATGCGGAGCTTCTCCGCCCCTTTTATACTTGAATCCTCACTCGGATGAGATGTAATAAGAAAAAACTCCTGTAGTTTATTTTTCAAAGACAAGAGCGTTATAATTTTTCCAGTGATTGTTATTGTTTTCTGTTTGCGAATGAAATCCCCTAGTGGGTGGCTTAGCTGCGAATCCGTTTCGCCTAAGTTTGAAAAAATCCTACCGAGTGAAGAGCAGTCCTCCCACTCGGGGGCTTAGCTGCAGTCCAGTACTCGCCTAAGTTCTCTCACTTGAGGACCTAGCTGCAGTCCAGTACTCGCCTAAGTTCTCTCACTTGAGGACCTAGCTGCAGTCAGGTACTCGCCTAAGTTTGAAAAAATCCTACCGAGTGGAGAGCAGTCCTCCCACTCGGGGGCTTAGCTGCAGTCCAGTACTCGCCTAAGTTCTCTCACTTGAGGACCTAGCTGCAGTCAGGTACTCGACTAAGTTTGAAAAAATCCTACCGAGTGGAGAGC
>NC_041388.1:175921145-175938592 GCF_002162155.2 Triticum dicoccoides
CTAGCTGCAGTCAGGTACTCGCCTAAGTTTGAAAAAATCCTACCGAGTGAAGAGCAGTCCTCCCATTCGGGGGCTTAGCTACAGTCCAGTACTCGCCTAAGTTTGAAAAAATCCTACTGAGTGGAGAGCAGTCCTCCCACTCGGGGGCTTAGCTGCAGTCCAGTACTCGTCTAAGTTCTCTCACTTGAGGACTTAGCTGCAGTCAGGCACTCGCTTAAGTTTGGAAAAATCCTACCGAGTGGAGAGCAGTCCTCCCACTCGGGGGCTTAGCTGCAGTCCAGTACTCGCCTAAGTTCCCTCACTTGAGGACTTAGCTGCGGTCAGACACTCGCCTAAGCTTGGAAAAATCTTACCGAGTGGAGAGCAGCCCTCCCGCTTGGGGACTTAGCTGCAGTCCAGCGCTCGCCTAAGTTTGAAACACATCCTGCTCTGCAGTAACAAGGGGCAGGTCGACCGCCACCTCCTCCTTAGGGAGCTTCGCCACAAATACAACGCATACTTCATCCTGCTCTGCAGTAACAAGGGGCAGGTCGACTGCCGCCTCCTCCTTGGGGAGCTTCGCCACAAATACAACGTACGATCCATCGCTGACCCGCAAAGACGATGAGGTGCAGGTCGACTGCTACCGTCTCCTTCGGAGCTGCGCCGCAAATACAAAGGTTGTCTCGAATAAAGAACGATTCCCACCCGACGGGGAATGCATAAAGATATTCGACGATAAACCAAGTTCGGACCACAAATCAAAGTGCTCGAGCATTCCGCCCGAAAGAGATTAACGATTACAAAAACCACTCGGTATTCCGAGGCGAATTTAAAGTGAGGCATAAAAGTTTGTTCACTCCGCAGGAGGAGGGCTGGCAGGCTCGACGAACTCATCCAGGTCGACGCCGTCGGCTATCCGAGTGGCTGCAGCAGTGAAAGTCTCCATAAAAGTCCGGAAGTCATGTTTCTGGGTGTTGGCGACCTTGATTGCTGCCGGTTTGTCTTGTCGCACCTCCTTGCAGTGGACACGAACCAAAGGCAGAGCCACATCAGCGCCACACCGAGCAGCAGACTTCTTCCACTCCTGCACTCGGTCAGGGATTTCATTTAGTCGAGTCATCAGGGACTCAAGATCATTTTGGAGCACAGCCTCTGGCCAAAGTGCCGGGTCGATCCGCGACATGGCAACCTTCAGTCGAGCCAAGTAGTCCACGACACCGTCAATGCGGGATTCCAGTCGGAGCAGATTCATGGCAGTTTCATCTTTCACAGGAGAATTGATTGGATCTAAACCAGGTTCGATCCGCCCAGTCTCCTCCTTGAAGTTCTGGCAAAACTCTGCATCACGATCCAAGGATAAGTCAATTTACATACGCCGAGTCGACACAAAAAAAAATCAGTCGGAACAAAATGTGCACCTTCAAGCTTGATGAACAACTTCTTGGCAAGACTCCTCAGGTAGCTCTCCAGATCGTCCCTCCTGCGAGCAATGCTTTCCATCTTCTCGCCCAGGATGAGATTCTCCTTCTTCCAGCGTGAGCACTCCTTGTTGGCGTCATTCAGAGCAGACTTCAGCCTGGTATTCTCTTCTTCCAACTGGCCGACCGAAGCCAGTTTCTGAGCAGCTAGAGCGGTTTTGTCGTCAGCCTCCTTTCGAGCAGCATCCAAATCCTGGTCCTTCTTCGCCAGAGCTTCTCTCAGTTTTTCTACAAAGAAATGATGCCTGATTCAGAAAGAGCAGAAGAGAACTCAAGCTTAAGACAGACCAGTCGACAAATTCGTCTTACCAGTGGCGTCGTCCTTGACCCTTTGCAGCTCTGTCTTGGCCAGCTCCAAGTCAAGGTTCAGTTGGATCTGCTGTTTCTCCAAGTCAGCAAAGCGAGCTCCAAGATCACAAGATTTCTGAAATCAAAGGGGAGAAGTTATTTTTACAGCAAAAAAAAAGTTACTAAGGCTACGGTCGACTGCCCGCAGTCCACCATAGCCTCGGGGACTACACCCAGCGGGTGCACTTTGTGTGCCCCCGCCGGTTCTGATCCCACTCGACCGGTCCGCCGGAGTCGAGTGCAGGGAGTAAAAAAAAAAATAACAGAAAGCGCTCAGACCACAGTCGACTGCCAGCAGTCGACCGCGGTCTCGGGGACTACACCCAGTGGGTGCATTTGGCGTGCCCCCACCGGTTCCGACCCCACTCGACCAGACCGAGTGGAAGAGACAAACTATCAATTCGGTTTACACTCGACAAGATACAAAGACTACAGTCGACTGCCCGCATTCCACCGCAGTCTCGGGGACTACACCCAGTGGGTGCACTCAGCGTGTCCCCACTAATTCAGAGTTCAAGCAACGCACCCAATGGGTGTACTAACGCAAAGATTTTCAGAAAGGACTCTTCAGATATCATATCCTAACAGAACAAGCGGCGACCAACTAACCTAAACGTTGCTTTGGAGAGCCGAGCTGGCGTCGTAGGCGGCCTGACTGGCGTCTCGCACCATCTTCATCTTCTCCATCATGACACCCGCCTGGCGTATAGCTTCCCTGGCAGCATTCACTTCGTCTTCTAGGACATGATGGGTCGCAAAAACCGAAGGTGGGTCGACAGGGGCCTGAGCAGTCGACGAAGAAGGCAAGGCACTCGATAGTGGCACAGCGAAGGTAACAGAACCTCGATTGGCGTTGCCAGCGTCCTGAACGACTGGTTCCGCCCTCGGCGTCGACCGTAGCGCCTCTATCGTAGGAGCTTGCCTACTCTTCCTCGTCAAAGGCCTCTCAGGCTCTTCATCATCGTCAGGGAGGTCAATAACGTTGGGAGCTGTACAGGGTACAATTGCCAAAGTCATGTTATCCAATGAAAAACGAGTCGAAAAATGCTCAAACCCTGTCCCACTCAAACCTCGATCCATTCGGGGGCTAATGATGAAGCTGTGTATCTAGGGTAGGGTCATGGACCTGTCCAAACTGACCTACCCAAGGACATCTCCAGAAGAAATCATCTTTCAATCGACTTGAAGGCGTCTCACTCGACAGACTTGAAGATACTCGACCAAGAAGCAATCACTCGACCAAGACCAAGCCACTCGACGGTCAGGTGGCCTAAAGGCACTCCGCATGCTAACGGTCGGTTATTAAGTAGCTTTTATGGTCATCATAGCACTTTATTACTAGCGTTACCAGTAACGCCCTGCCTTAATGTACATTGAACCCTTTGTATCGTGGGCCGGCTGGGGTCTTGGCGCACTCTATATAAGCCACCCCCCTCCTTCGAAACAAGGGTTCGCACGCCTGTAATTCACACACCCATAATTCAGTTGACCGCCTCCGGGCTCCGAGACGTAGGGCTATTACTTCCTCCGAGAAGGGCCTGAACTCATAAATCTTGCGTTCCTACAACTCCTCTATAGCTAAGGTCTTGCCTCTTCATACTTACCCCCCTACATCACTGTCAGACTTAGAACCACGACACCGAATAGTTGGTTCTTGGTGACATAGTTGTTGGGCTTCTCTTCTTGCTCGATGAAGAGTGGGTTGGTAGAAGTACTTGGCCTATCCATTTTCTCAAGCAAATATGTGAGTGGAAGAAAGCAAAGAACTAGACCAAATGTACCTTATCCAATGTTGAAGATGGATCAAAGATCCCCCAATGTAGTATTATGGAAGTAGCACAATTGGTGCCGGATCTTGTCGATTCTCACACCTATACAAGTAAATCTTTTGGAGTAGCTTGGTGAGGATGGTGGCACAAAAATTATGCAATTGTTAGCAAGATTCAATAATGTTGAAAGAGATTCACAAATTCGCAAGTGAAACAAGTAGACCAATAGCAATATGTGGCACACGGAAACACACGCACGGATAGATAAATGGGGTCGTGCAACCAAGGAACGAGCTCAAAATGTGGAATCGACGGAAATGCTCTTGTTGCACAACTCTAGAGAGAGGCTAGCACGATTGCTCAATAGGCGGATACAAGACTTATGCACAACCTATAAGAGACAAAGCGTATCGACTTTCTATCTCAAGTATGCTATGTATGTATGGCTCCCGGTGGTTCTCTCACTATGATCCAAGATGATCGAATATGACAATTTGATATGCAATGTGGGGATGCTATAGCTATTGCTTACAAGCTTTTTGTTTCCTCTTGCTTAAAAGCTTTTTGTTCTTTTGATATTGTCCTTTGGCCACTTATGCGAAATTTTTGAACCAAGGTAGCAATGATGTATATGCGAGAACAATTGATAACACAAGAGATGATACGATGATATATGCATGCAATGGAAGGTGCAGATCGATTATCACTAAAGTGCACAAGTAATGTTGCCCGGTAATACTCAAATGGCTAGTATGGATAGGAAAGTGACGCAAAAATGGGCTCGGGGTTAACAATGCAATGGCAAGGGAGAGTATACGAAGATGTCGTCGAGGTTACTGACGGTGGTTTGTCATTTGTAAGCAATGGCGGATGATGATGGAAGTGGTCGATGACGAATTCGTGGCGAAGATGAGCGGCGGTGATGTCGGTGTCGAACCGTCCCTAAGTAGCCGAAACACGTTAGGAAATAGAAACCGCAACTCAAATTCTCAAAACAAATGTGTCAAAATTGTCGGAGGTGATAGTGGATAAGCGATGGTGGTATGCGGAAGTATAGGTGGAACTCCGGTCAAAATTGGTGAAGTTGGGGAAATATGGTGGCGGTGGAGACGTTTATTGCTGCCAGGGGCCGGATGTCCAAGTCCTCTGATTCGTGGACAAACTCGATGAACTAGGTGGGAAAAAGAAAAATCGGGGCAAAAATTCGTGGAATTTCGTGGATGGAAATTGGGGAAAAGTGGAGGGAAGCTAGATCCACTAGTAACACAGCAAATCCATGGATCAAATCAAACAAAACATCACACCAACAAATCAGATTTTTTTTGGTAGGGCTGTTTTTGTGAGGATTTTCGAAATTGGGACAAACAAAGCAAGATTAGGCTAGAAGGTGGGGGTAGAGACTCCAAATTCGTGATCAACCATGGCTCATGATACCAGGATGATGTAGGGCGGAACCCTAATGGCCGATCTTTCATGATTTTGAGGGGAATTCCCGAAGAACACGATGAACACAAGAGAGGAAAACACTCAAATCAACGAGATCCAATCACACATGTCCTAAATCCACATACACAAAGGGGAGATACAAGATCCAAAGTCAACAAGGGAGGATACATGGTAACTAGTTCATCCCAATCCATGAGGAAAGAGGTCTTGAATCCACTAGGGGGATCTTCCCTCAAAAGGGGTCTTGAATCCAATAGGGGGATCTTCCCTCAGGAGGGGTCTTGAATCCACTTGGGGGATCTTCTCCTTAGGAGGTCTCGGTCTCCAAAGGAGTAGGGGATAAGTCGACGAGCAAAGCTCTATCTCTAATGAGCCATCACATTGCTAACCCTAGATGGAGAGGGGAGAGGTCTATATATAGTGCTTGTACAAGTTGGGGCGAGTTGGAGGGATACATGGGCCTTTGGCCCGTTCACTGTGCGCAGACAGAGGCAGGATGTTCAGCGGCTCGCGGCGGGCCGGATGTCCGGGCCGGCGGGGACCGATTCCGGTTGCTCTATGTATAGGAGGGGCTGGATTTCCGGGGCTGGGCCGGATGTCTGGGGCTGGTCGGGCCGGCGGGGACCGATTCCGGTTGCTCTATGTATAGGAGGGGCCGGATTTCCGGGGCTGGGCCGGATGTTCGGGGCTGGTCGGGCCGGATGTCTGGTGCCTGTAGGTGCTCTTTGGCTGGGCTGCTGCTGTGGTTCACATCTCCAGGGGCCGGATGTTCGGGGCCTGTAGCCTTTCTCTGGTTCCTCTCGTCGTGCTCCTTCGTCCATGTACTTGGGGATTTGTCCATCATCATGAGCATGTCGTGGAGAGTATTCTTGGTACCTAAGCACGCATAGCATTCCGGCTTTAGGTAGTAGCCATGTCTCATGTGGATCATACGGAATATCACTAAGTAGAGATGTCACCTCGGTCTCGAGAGCTCTTGCACGTGCTCATGTCATCAGTCCACTTGGCACTTGGGGAGACGTAGGTAGGTCCATGGGGATGACCGTAGGATGCTCCGCATCACCTAGGCTATATAAGGCCCCTAATAGGCATGTAAATCATTCACTCCCTACTTGAATAAACTCAAGAGAGTCACTCTCCCCCTTCCTAAGAGTTGAGGCTCGACTGGAGGCCGGGTATCGTAGGCCGAGGGGCCTAGGTAAGGCTTGGACTAGTCTAGGGTCGTGGGACATCGGAAGCGGTAACACTCAAGTTTCTGTGTGCTGAGCACCACGCTTGATGTCTCTCCTCATAGGACATAGGTTGTGCTCCGATGAGGCGACTGAACCTATTTTTAGAAAGATTGTTGTATGAGTGTACGACGACCTTTGCTATAAGTCTGTTGTACATACCCTCGCCTACTCATGCTAACCACATTGCTAAGGGTACACCCCCTCCCCCTCGTTGAAAGTTGTTTTTGAACAACATATAGATTGTAGTATAATCTAGCATCCTATAAAATTTCATTTCAAAATACAATACATGTCAGGAGAATAAAAAAGATTAATCGTGCAGTGAATATTAACATTGTTTCTCTCTAAGATACTATTCACAACAAAATTTTGTCTTTATTGTACCTCAGTCTGTACAAGTTTAAACGAAAATAAAAATTTGTTACATCCAGAGCATTAAGTAATACCATCTCTTTAAAGTAATATAAGACGTTTTCGATCACTAAAGTAGTTATCTAAAACGTTTTATGTTATTTACAGAGGGAGTAGTTTCAAATACATGACTGTTACTGTACCAAGGAATGCCAGAAGCAGTAAACCTGCTATTGATTTTACTGTTTATGTATGTGGTATGCTATCAGAAACTTCTGCGACTGAATGCTCCTTAACTGATTTGTGATCACAACATGTCTGTTGTGTTGCAGGAAACCTGTTCGAGTGTAACAAGGATATTGTCGATCTCCACTAGATCTGCAAACAGTTTTATTGCACACAAATGTGCATTGATTTGCTTTTCCAGCAGTGTAGATTCGTTCTGTGTGTTCATTTTCATGATTGAGAGTTAGCAATGGTATCTTGGACATGCTCACTTTCCATTTTGTGCATAGAAGAACATGCACGAAAATTGGCTTGGCTCAGCTATTCTATTGTAACGGCTGGTTTAGAATTACCGAATCTGTCGATCCAGAGCTGGTAATTGCATGACAGTAGTTATGCTCTGATGCTGCATACCGCTATTTGTAGTTTGATTATCTTCTCGATGCTTTGCCAAAAATTCGTTTCTTTGCCCAAGGTCAGATGCTCTCGGTATGTCACTCTGACCGTTCGCTTCGAGATCGGTATCGCATCACATACTTGTTGCTGTATTTCCGTACATATCTGTGTAAACATCGGCCTGCTTAGCGCATTTATTCTAGTTTTTTTAAGAAATGATTGTAATTTTATGGGCGCTGCTACGCATGGCCGAGCGTCACCCTCTACCACTGCAATAAAGGTCGTGTTGCAGTAATTTTCTGCAATACATGGCTCATGTTGCAGTTTTTTTTTTTTTGCAAAACATAGGTCAAATTGTAGATTTTATTTTGGGCGGCTTAAAAATAAGATGGCTTACTGAAAAAGTTAGGGAGGCGGCTTATTTTTTAAGCTGGCAAAAGAACTGACCCTTTGCAATAAAGGCTTTGTTGCTGTTACGGTTTTCTTTTTCAGTGGAATTCATGTTGTAATTTTTTTTGGCAATAGAAGTCTTGTTACAGTTTTTTCTTTTTGCTTTTTCTTGCCTTGCTGTGCCAAATCCACCACGTCACGTGGGGACGCGCGGAGTGCAACCAAGGTGGCGGACGCAAGCGTGATAATCAGCGCGTTGAAACATATCATTTCCCTAATTTTATTCATATTCATACAGGTAAACTGATTTGGATCTATGATTCAAGAAAATACAAAGTAACTTTTATGACAAAGAATTACACCGAGATCTCTTGCCTAGAAGAAATACTCTCAAGGCTTAGGTAAATAGGCTGCAATTACACGATAATAATGTGTGAGAGAATTCACCTTCACAAAGAATCAAATCAACAAAAAGAAAAACTTGAAACATTAAAGGCATGTACAATGATGCTATTTTAGGATGCCACGTGGGATAAATGATGAGGTGAAGGAGAAAGAACTCATAAAAAAAGGCTTGTCTTCTTTTGTTTAAAAGAAGACAAGAGACGATCTCTTAGCACAATATGTCTTATCACGTTTTTAGGAAGGACTACATATTGAAGATAAGGTTAAGAGATAATTCATTGTAGACAAACTTTTATGTCTTTTCTAAATTATATGCAAGACTTAAGATAAGACCATTTTATCAATCATTATACATGTCCTAACATAAACCTATCAGACCAGATTAATCGGATGAAACAAAACTTTCTAACTTCATGACATCGCCAAAAAAGAATGAGAGTAATTTTATTCTCACAAAACTACGATCCGCATTTATTGTAGGCAGGTGTCGTCATGTCCTTCCCTTGTACAAGTCGCTTCATGCCCCAAGATGAATCATATGCTTGCTCCCAAGCTATGCTCCCGTCGACCCCTCAAAGAAAAAGCTATGCTCCCTTTAGTTTAGTCTATGGAAAATAAAGGCGGGTGTGACCAACTGTAGCTTCTCTGCTTCATCCCGTGCTCCTTTTAGAGCAACTTGATCACTATGCCAGTTTCCCCACTTGTGTTCTCTTTTCTCACTCCTGTGTTTCGGCATCACTATGATCAACTCACGATGTGGCTGTGCTACTCCCGTAGGAGTTGTTGGATTCCCTGATACTTTTCCAACGTGTTTATAATTTTTGATTGTTTCATGCTATTATATTATCACTTTTGTATCCTTTGTATAACAGTTTATATAATATTTTGGACTAAACTTTTAATTTAATGCCCAGTGCCTGTTCCTATTTTTGCATGTTTTTTGTTTTGTAGAAAAATCATACCTACCGAAGTCCAAACATGATGGAACTTTATGATAATTTTTTTGAAACATAAAAGACTCTAGAAGCTTTTGGGGATGGTGAGAAGACCCATGTGGGTCCCGAAAGCCATGCCGATGCACCCAGGGGGATAGGCGCGCCATGACTTATGGGCTTCATGAATGACTTTGCACATTTCTTCAGCCTCTGTGATCAAGTCATTGCCAAGAAGTTGGCGTTCACCAGTCTCTGACCAGTTAAGAGGAGTATGTCACTTTCTGCCATAGAGAATCTCGAATGGGGCCTTGCCCGAACTCGCTTGGAAGCTGTTGTTGTAGGAGAACTCAGCATATGGAAGACAATCTTCCCACTTCATACCGAAAGAAATGACACATGCCCTGAGCATATCTTCAAGAATTTGATTTACTCGCTCGACTTGGCCACTAGTTTGAGGAGAAAGGCTGTGCTGAAGCGAATGTTGATGCCCATAGCCTTCTGAAAAGAATCCCATAACTTAGAGGTAAAGATGCTACCACGATCTGAAGATATCAACCGCGGAATGCTGTGCAGAGAGACAATCCTGGAGGTATATAGCTCTGCCAACTGAGCTGCTGTGATAGATTCTTTGATAGGAAGAAAATGAGCCACTTTAGTGAGCTTGTCGATGACAACGAAGATAGCATCATTGCCATGCTTGGACTTGGGAAATCCAGTCACGAAGTCCATCTCAATATGGTCAAACTTCCATTCTGGAATGGCAAGAGGTTGGAGGAGACCAGCTGGTCGTTGGTGTTCTGCTTTCACTCTCCTGCAGACATCACATTCATTCACGAACTGAGCAATCTCGCGCTTCATTCGAGTCCACCAATATGACTGCTTGAGGTCATGGTACATCTTTGTACTTTCAGGGTGAATAGAGAGGAGTGAATTGTGAGCCTCGTTCATAATGACTTTACGAAGGTCACCCTTAGGAACAACAATGCGATCCTCGAAGAATAGAGTATCCTTGTCATCAAGGCGATATCACTTGTACTTGGGTTGACTCTTGGCAATCCCAATCTTCACCTTCTTCACCATAGCATCAAGAAGTTGAGCCTCACGAATCTGATCTTCCAAAGTAGGAGAGACTTGGAGGTTGGCAAGGAATCCTTGAGGAACAACTTGGAGATTAAGTTTGCGTAAAGCTTCACAAAGATCTGGTTGATAGGGCTTGATAATCAAACTGTTGCAGTAAGCCTTCCTGCTCAAAGCGTCAGCAATGACATTGGCTTTGCCTGGAGTATATTCGATACTCGGATTATACTCTTGAATCATTTCGACCCAACGAGTCTGCCTGAGGTTGAGGTTGGGCTGAGGGAAGATGTACTTGAGACTCTTATGATCAGTGAAGATGTCCACTTTCCTTCCCAACAAGAGATGTCTCCATGTTAAAAGAGCATGTACAACTGCCGCCAAATCGAGGTCATGAGTGGGGTAGTTCTTTTCGTTGGGCTTCAACTGGCGAGAGGTATAGGCCACAACTTTCTTCTCTTGCATTAACACAGCACCGAGACCTTGAAGGGAAGCATCATAGAAAACCTCAAATGGTTTGGATTCATCAGGAGGAGTCAGAACTGGAGCCGTGACTAACTTCTCTTTGAGGGTGTTGAAAGCGATGTCACATTCAGGCATCCAGACATACTTCACATGCTTCTGGAGGAGGTTGGAAAGAGGCTTCACGATCTTAGAGAAATTCTCAACGAACCTTCGACAATAGCTTGCGAGCCCAAGGAAGCTGCGGAGTTGCTTCATATTCTAAGGCGGTTCCCAATTCACAATTGCAGACACCTTCTCAGGATTAACAGCTATGCCCTTGGCGGAGATGATATGTACAAGATAGAGAACCTCATCAAGCCAAAACTCGCACTTCGAAAACTTCGCATAGAACTGATGTTTTCTGAGTTTATCCAGCACCAATCTCAAGTGCTTGGCATGATCCTCCTTGTTCTTGGAAAAGACCAAAATATCATCGAGATAGACCAAGACGAAGTCATTTGTGTAGGGGTTGAAGATGAAGTTCATCATGCGAGAGAATGTTGGAGGAGCATTGACAAGGCCGAAAGACATGACAGTGTATTCATATGAACCATAGCTTGTTCTGAATGTTGTTTTGGGGATATCTTGTTCACGAATGTGAATCTGATGATAGCCCATACGGAGGTCAAGCTTGGAGAATACTTGAGCACCTTTGAGTTGTTCTAAAAGCTCATTGATGTTGGGAAGTGGGTACTTGTTCTTTATGGTCTTCTTGTTCAATGGACGGTAGTCGACACAAAGTCGGTCCGTTCCATCCTTCTTCTTAACAAAAAGAACACCACAGCCCCATGGAGAAGAACTCGGTCGGATGAGACCCATACGCTCTTGAATATCGAGTTGTTTCTTCAGCTCCTTCAACTCTTCTGGTCCAAGCTTGCAAGGACGTTTGCAAACAGGTCCCGTGCCAGGTTCAAGATCGATGACGAATTCAACTGGCCGGTGAGGAGGCATTCCAGGAGGCTCTTCTGGAAAGACGTCTTGATATTCACAAACGATTGGAATCTGAGAGATGGCATCCAACTCACCCTTCTCATTGAGAGAAAACAGTCGAATGGTATCATCACGAGCGGCAAAGACGATTACATCCTTAGACGAATGTGTCAATTGAATCCGCCTGCCAGCACAATCAAGATAAGCCTTGTGCTTAGAAAGCCAGTCCATGTCGAGAATTAGATCAATATCCGAGTTACCAAGGACCATTGGAGAGGACAGAAACTTATAGTCGCCCAACATGATAGAAACATCCGGAACCATGTAGCTTGCGTGCAAGCATTTACCCGGTGAGACAACTGCTAACGGACTATGAAAATCTTGGAAAGCCAACTCATGCTTAGATGCAAATGGTCTTGAGATGAAACAATGTGATGCACCAGTGTCAAAAAGAACTTTTGCAGGAATATCGTTAACAGGAAGGTTACCCATGATCACATCTGATGAGTCCTCTGCCTGAGCTGCTTCATCATGTTGACCTTTGCAAACTTGGGATTATGCTTGACCACTGCGGTGTTGGCAGATCTCATAGGAGGAGGAGGAAGACGCCTCTGGTTGAAGCATTTGTTTGCATAATGACCCTTCTGCTGACACTTGTTGCGCGTGACCTCTAAGAGCGGACGGTGATACGGAGCACTTGACCTTGGAGCATGAGACGAAGTCTTGTTCTGAAAGCCTGGGTTGGGTGGGTGGGAAGATCCATTGCCACCTTTGCTCTTCTGCTGATAAGGCTGACGGAACGGAGGAGGAGGAGGCAACCAATACTTTTGCTGCTTAGCTGCCACTTGAGTTGAAGAAGAAGAAGGAGTTGCATCCCTGACTCGCTTCTTGGAAGCATCGCACTTGAGCTGAGCAGTCTCTTTCTTCAGTGCCATGTTGTAGAATTCATCATACTTTTTCGGCTCAAAAAGCACGAGAGCTAGTTGCAGATCTTCTCTGAGGCCACCTCTGAACTGATAATCATGCTCTTCTCGTCAGGGACGTCTTGCTTAGCGAAACGAGCAAGCTTCTGGAACATGATGTTGTATTGGTAAACAGACAAGCTGCCTTGCTTTAGATTGCGGAACTCCTCACGCTTGCTCTCAACAACACTCTGAGGAATGTGGTGAGCTTTGAAGTCTTGGCGGAATTCATCCCAGGTAATCACACGACCTCCTCTAGAATCTTTGTATTGCTGATACCACTCTGCAGCTTGGTCTTTGAGTTGGAACGAAGCAAACTTGACAAAATCCTCAGGCCTGACGTTCGTGCACTCGAAATGTTTCCAGATATCCACGAGCCAATCATCAGCGTCTGTGGCCTCGACACAGTTACTGAAGGTCTTTGGCTAGTTTGCGAGGAACTGGTTGAGGGTAGCAAACTGATTCTGATTGTTGCCATGGCCTTGATTTCCTTGGTTGCGCTCTTGCAAGAGTTGCAGAAGCATCTGCGTGTTGGCATTGGTAGCGGCCATCACAGCTTGCCATGCCTCCGGAGGTGGAGGTGGTGGCGGCAGATCCGGATTCAGACGCGTTGGAGGAGCCATCCTGAAGAGGGTGACATCCGTTAGCATCTTGAAAGACATATATTCAAGCTGAATCAAATGGATCAAAATTGCAACATATAGCCTTAACATTCGAACAAGAATGAACGAATGAATTCCAAATTAAATGGTCACACTTCCATAAATTGAGAAGCCACTTAGATAGAGGTAGATGAATAAAACAACAAGGTATGGACATGAGCAAATACTTGGTAAGGATTACCCAATCACAAACCAAATATCTACGGAAGAAATACTAGAGCTACATGAATTCCCACCTATGAAACTCCCGAAATTTTCCGTTTATGCAATCAGGTGTTGGGGATACAGGGGAAGCATAACATCTCACCCAAAACTAGCAAATCCTACATGCAACTGTATCCATCCTTCAACACATAACCAGGAAACCTTCGGAAATAATTTACCTCGACCTTCGAAAAGCATCCGTTATACGAGTTATGGCAATACTTCCGAACTCCCACCCCAGTACTGGGTGGAGTCGAGGTTATCTCACCAACAACTACATAAAAGAGATTTTCGATGTCGGTGAAACTCAGGTATTCCAGAATTGCAACGATAAAATTATGACGACAACACCTCGGAGCTCAACTCCCCGGGACACTTCCACAACCCCTAAATGTCAGGAGGCACCAAGAACAATGTTCTCGTCACAAAACCATCAAAACGATTCCAAGATACCCGCGTGATCCTAATTTTTTTAGTGAAATTTGAGAAGAGAAGAGTCAAAACTCTATGTCAGGATGCCTCACCAGAGCGACGAAGGGACTCAGGAGTAAAAATAATCCTACTCTCCGATATATATAATCCTAAAAGACTCAAACCATTTTTTCTAGACTCAACAACGCCAGCGATTCGATCAAGCAAGGGGCTCCTAAGTCGGGGAAGGCTCTGATTACTAACTTGTAACACCCACGATGCGGCTATATCTCCCACGTGTCGGAGCACGACTTAGAGGCATAACCGCATTGTAGGCAATGTCGCAAGAGGGGTAATCTTTACACATCCCATGTACTGAATAAGAAAAGAGGTACATAGTTGGCTTACAATCGCCACTTCACACAATAACATAAATATAGCATTACAACCATCCAGATACAATCAAGGTCCGACTACGGAACCAAAATAAAGACAACCCCAAATGCATAATGTCCCCGATCGCCCCAACTGGGCTCCACTACTGATCGTCTGGAAAGGAAATGTAGTATCGTCCTGAGTCCTCATCGAACTCCCACTTGAGCTCAGTCGCATCCCCTGGAACGGTATCATCGGTCCCTACATCTGGTTTTGGAAGTAAACTATGAATCACGGGGACTCAGCAATCTCACACCCTCGTGATCAAGACTATTTAAGCTTATGTGTAGGTAAAATGTATGAGGTGGAGTTGCGGCAAGCACTAGCATATATGGTGGCTAACATACGCAAATGAGAGCGAGAAGAGAAGGCGAAGCACGTTCGAGAATCTATGATCAAGAAGTGATCCTAGAACTACTTACGTTCAAGCATAACCCGAGACTGTGTTCTCTTCCCGGACTTCGCCGAAAAGAGACCATCACGGCTACACATGCTGTTGATCCATTTTAATTAAGTTAAGTTTCAGGTTTTCTACAACCGGACATTAACAAATTCCCATCTGCCCATAACCGTGGGCACGGCTTTCGAAAGTTCAAATCCCTGCAGGGGTGTCCCAACTTAGCCCATTAAAAACTCTCACGGTCAATGAAGGATATTCCTTCTCCCAGGACGGCCCGATCAGACTCGGAATCCCGGTTACAAGACATCTCGACAATGGTAAAACTAAACCAGCAAAGCCACCTGAATGTGCCGACAAATCCCGATAGGAGCTGCACATATCTCGTTCTCAGGGCACACCAGATTGTCCAAACTTTCGGTAGGCCAGCCCAGAGTTGCCCCTGGTGGCCACCGGTGGCTGACAAGTTGGACCAACACTCAGAGGAGCACTGGCCCGGGGGTTTAAAATAAAGATGACCCTTGAGTCCGCGGAACCCAAGGAAAAAAGGCTAGGTGGCAAATGGTAAAACCAAGGTTGGGCCTTGCTGGAGGAGTTTTATTCAAGGCGAACTGTCAAGGGGTTCCCATTATAACCCAACCGTGTAAGGAATGCAAAATCAAGGAACATAACACCGGTATGACGGAAACTAGGGCGGCAAGAGTGGAACAAAACACCAGGCATAAGGCCGAGCCTTCCACCCTTTACCAAGTATATAGATGCATTAAAGTAGACAAGATATAATAGTGATATCCCAACAATAAACATGTTCCAACAAGGAACAAACTCCAATCTTCACCTGCAACTAACAACGCTATAAGAGGGGCTGCGCAAAGCGGTAACATAGCACGGTTTGCTAGGACAAGGTGGGTTAGAGGTTTGACATGGAAATATGGGAGGCATGTTAAGGCAAGTGGTAGGTATCGCGGCATAGGCATAGCAATAGAGCGAGCAACTAGCAAGCAAAGATAGAAGTGATTTCGAGGGTATGGTCAGCTTGCCTGCAAAGTTCTCCGAGTTAACGTAAGCTTGATCCTCGTAAGCGTACTCAACGGGTTCCTCGATCACGTACTCGTCTCCCGGCTCTACCCAAAGAAAGAACACAAACAAAAGAAACCACGATCAACCACGGTGCAATGCACAATCAACATGATGCAAAACATGGCATGATATGCGGGATGTGATATGCAATGCATATGCATGCTCCGGAAGGAAAAGGTTGAACCAGGCCTCAACTTGGCAAACCAAGAGTGCTGCTGGAAAGATGAGTTGATTTCGGTCGAAATCGATATAAAGATCACCGGAATCGGATGCATGGTTTGCAAATGGCAAGCAAAACAATAATGGCACAAAGCTGCGATCAACAACACGATGCCATCTAAATGCATCAAGAAAATAAGCTACTGCACTCTAACATAGCAACAAATCACATGGCAGTGATCCACTCAAGATGCTTGACAAAAGATGAACACAGAGCTACGGCTAAATCACACAATAGCAGGTTCAAACAAGCATGGCAAAAGTGCAAAAGATATCAGGTTCACAGACTTAGTGAAATAACCAACATGCCAGGATTTAACATCAGGAAGCAATGTTTAGAGCAAGATAACAACATGCTACAAGAACATATCATGGCAAATCAAGGCATGGCATGAAACTACACAAAGCATATAACACAAAGTCCCTGACTGACCATAAGCCAAAAGGGATCAGAAAATACAATGGCAACCATGCAAACATATCAAGTTTCGTTAACAGTTTCAGACTTAGCAGAAAACTGGAACATGGCAAAACAGAGTTACGTAGGCATGTTTACGAGCTCGATGCACTCACCACAAGGCATTGCATGACAAACTAATCATACATCCAGTAAGAAGACATGATAAAGAAGCTAACCATGGCAATAACACTCTCATAGCATGCATGGATCAACTACAACAACCTCAGCAAAATTGCTTAACACGTAAACAATCTGCCAGGAACATTTTATAGCAAAAGTAGAGAAAGATTGAGTCATTCTAGGGTACTCCATAAATGCAAACAAAGACATGGATGGATAGAACACAGCAATATCTCAAAATCATCCTCACTGAACATGCTCAAAAGAGGCATGGATCACTCTGTAGCAACATGAATACATGGCATAAAAATATCATCAGGGAAATGACTTAGAAGAATTCTAAGTCCCTGAA
Source organism: Triticum dicoccoides (assembly GCF_002162155.2). Lineage (NCBI taxonomy): Eukaryota > Viridiplantae > Streptophyta > Magnoliopsida > Poales > Poaceae > Triticum > Triticum dicoccoides. Next base: position 175,937,913 of record NC_041388.1, read on the forward strand.
ATCAGCAACATCACGAGAGCTACTTTGCATGCTTGTGCTAGTCACACATTGATCACAAAAATACATGGCATACACTCCTGTAAAGATGGCATGGCATAGAATAAAACACATGTAGGGCTCAAGTTCATAGGAGGCACACATTAAACATGGCAGAAATGACAAATGTCCATAATCTGTTAAGAATCTGAAACTAACATTACATAGCACTCTTGCAACAACATTTAGGGCATCAAGATGAACTCAAATGAACATGGTGCAATGGAATGAAATTAAGTGCACATCTAGATGAACAATTTGATATGCTACACACCCAAAACGGAGCCACGGATGCAAAGTTATGACATGATGAAATATGCTAAAAATATTGGGGACTTAGGGGAGAAACGAGGTCAACCCTAGGGTTCGTTCGAATCCAGATCTGCACGCGAACCGATGAGGAGCTCGAGCTCGCCGGAGTAGTCGAGGGCAGCGGCCGGAGTTGGATGGGGCGGCGGATCCGGCGCCGTGGGGCTCTCCTTCGGCCGGATCTCGCCGTATCCGGCGCGGCACGGGAGCGGTCGGCGGCGGCCGGGCTTGGCGGCGAGCTGGGCGGCGGAGGACGAGGCGGCGAGGTGGACGGCGTCGGGCGGTGGTGGCGAGAAGGCGTGGCGGCCGTCGACCGGCGAGGAGGCGGCGCGGCG
>NC_041388.1:175938926-175942884 GCF_002162155.2 Triticum dicoccoides
GACCCGGGCTCAGGCGGGCCAGCGGCGATGTGGGCGCGGGCTGCCCACGTGGCGGCTCGCGATTGGACGTGAGCGGCGGCGTTGCGTGTCCGGTGGCGGATGGACACGTCCAGTGCGGAGAGGGGAAGGTTAGGGTAGGGTTTAATCCAGAATTTTGAGGGAGGCACCTATTTATACGTAGAAGGAGCTAGGAGGCTCCAAATTGAGCATGATTTTCGGCCACGCGATCGTGATCGAACGCCCGAGATGATGGAGGCGGTTTAGGTGGGGTTTGGGCCACTTTGGAGAGGTGTTGGGCTGCAACACACACGAGGCCTTTACGGCTCCTCAGTTAACCGTTGGAGTATCAAACGAAGTCCAAATGGCACGAAACTTGATAGGTGGTCTACTGGTAGTAAACCAAGGCCGCTTGGCAAGTCTCGGTCCAATCCGAGAAAGTTTAACACCCCACACGAAAAGAGGTAAAAGGAGACGCCGGAGGACATAGGAGCGCCGGAATGCGAAACGGACAACGGGGAAATGCTCGGATGCATGAGACGAACACGTATGCAAATGCGATGCACATGATGACATGATATGAGATGCATGACAAGGACAAAAGCAACACGAAGACAAAACCCGACAACGGGGAATAACATAACTTAGTGCCGAAAATGGCAAGAGTTGGAATACAAATATGGCAAGTTACATATGGGGCATTACAAGTTTTGTTATAGAAATTTTCATGTTACTCAATTGCCTTTCCTTGTGTTAGAAGTGTCAATGGAAATAGTCGAAAGCAGACTGCCCGAGGAGTGCTTGGTAACAACTATGAAAGGGTGCTATGCCGAAGACTAAGCCTTCCCTGCGAAACTTTTAGGGCATGCCGAATAGCACCTAAATTGTGATATTTCCCATGCTTCGGGTCTAAACCCCTGGCCTAAAGCCTTTTATCACCATTTCACTTGGTATTATCCTTGCCAGGTTTATATGAATTTCTCTAATAGTGTCGGCATAGTGCAAGTTAAAACTGCTTCGGCAGTCCATCAACACGCGGTTTAAGTGGAGGCTGTCCACGATGGCATCAAGTACTAATGTAGCCTCTTCTCGGTAACATGATTGTTTAGGGATCTTTATCAACTCGTGTGGGATCGGAAAATTGACCTTCTGCTCCGACGAGGCAGATTGGGTATGCGTCTATAACACCCCAAATTTTGGCCCTTTCTTTTTATTTTGATTTTCTTTGGTTTTTTTGCTATGATTTTTCTTTTAGAGTGGTTCTGTGGACTTGAAACCCGGGAACATCATCTTTTCTTCTTCTCCCAAGTGGTTCATTACTCTCAAATATTGCCCAAGATCATGCCATTTCCATTCTAGCCGAACCAAAATCTTTATTTCTTGGGAATATTCCTTTTTCTATTAAAGGAATAACCCTGTTGACCTAGGTTGTGAGGCAACCTATATTTCTGTCATTCCCAAAATTCCCACAAAATTCTCATAAATTCTTTGGATCACATCTTCCCCAAATATTTCGAAACCCTTCCTTGCCTAGTTCAAAATAATTCAGGAATATTCATTTTCCATACTGTCCGGAATGGCACTTTGTGAAGGAAGGGCTATTTATCTTTTCTTGATTTCCCTCAAACTTCTTGAGAACACTTTCATATCCAAATCATTGTCACATGGAAAAATTCAGCTCCATTTTCCTAGCCAATCTTCCTCAGCAAATTCCCAAAGTTTCTGTCCAGAGAGGACCACTATGAAGGAAGTACCATTTTGGCATGTCCAAATGGCATGAAATTTTTACAGTGCCTCAATATGCTTAAATCACCATCCTCCACCAAATTTTAGCTCAATCTAGCACTCGATGTGAGTGCATCATCCAAATCTAGTTTCTGCCCTGTTTTTGCAGTTGTGAAGCAACTACCAACAATTCTTGTCCAAATTACCTCAAAGTATACCAAAATGTAGTCCTTCCTACCTGCAATACCTATGAAAACCTGGTTAGCCCCTTAACCCTTCCATTTTACCACAACATCATGTCAAAGTTTGCTGCTGCAAACTTCAGATGATCTTACCCTTCATCTCAAAGTCGCTTTATTCAAGCCATCGCATCAGAGGGGTCCCAGCATGAGTGGACTACGGCCTGGACATGGTTCACCACGCCGAGTCACCGTGCACGCATCGGTGCATCCGGTGACCGCGCTAATGCCATGCCAGTGCATGTGCTCTGCTTGCTGTGGTCGCGCTCTGCGTGTTGGGTAGCGTCGGGCTTCGTCTTCCCAGCTGCGTCCACACGTCCCTTGGTGCCGTCCACTCTCCTCCTCCTCCCACGTAGCACCATGAACCACCTCCCCGTCAGAAGCTCCCTCGCTGGCGCTAGCTGTCGCGCCCTCGAGCACACTGTTCGCCCGAGTGGCCGACCGCTCCTGTGCTCCTCCCATCCATGCCCGCGCGTCCCTAGCTCCACCGCACACCTTCTCTGCCCTCTCCTGTTGCCTCATTGGCCCTTGCGTGCCCGGCCTCGCTGGGAGAATCAACCACGCATCTGCGGCCGCATACGAGGATGACAACGTCGCCCGGATACATATAGCCAGCCCCGAGCTCCCTTGACCTCACTAGAAGCCCTCTCCTCCCTCCTAGTACCCCCTTGGTGCCTCAACCAAGCTCAAGGGGCTCTCCTGCCCCTCGCATGGCCGAACCACCACCGTCGGCCTCCGCTCGAATTCAAGCAAGCTGAGCCCCCTCCCTCCCTTCTACCATCACTAGAGGAACCATCGAACTTCGGCGGAGCTTCTCCACCCTTCTACCTCATCTGATCGTGCACTGTAGCTCCGAACCCACCACCACCCGTCGTTGTCGTCCGCCACAGCCAAGCCCCCGCTTGCTCTGGGCTCCCTAGCAGTCGTGCTGCGCACTGGTGGGTGCGTCTTGTCGCCTCAGTCATGACGGTAGGTCGCACGGCCCGAGTGATGGCCGGATTCGCTGGCAATCGCCGGTCGAGCACCGCCCCTGCCTTGGCTAGGAGCGTGCGTAGGAGGAAGACAACGACCTGTAGGCAGGCCCCGCGCGCCAGCGACCCATCCCGGCCGGGCCCATCTGCTGAAGTGGAAACGTATTCCACAGAATACAGTTTCCCTTTTGCGAAAACGCCCTAGGCAGTATGTAAATTTTTGTAACCGAATATTGTTAGTCGATGATGGCGCCCGAAGGCTCTGGCGACGCCCTGGGGGACTCCCTCGCCACGGCGGCTCTGCCGACGCCGCCGACCTCGCCCCCTCCCTCGCGCGGCACCCTTCTCCCCGTGCCCTCCTCAACGGCCTCCCCGTCGACCCCCCGCTGCCTCGTCGCGTGTGATGTGGGCGGACCTCGCCGAGGCCGATGACATTGCGGCTGGCTGCCCCGTCGTTTACCGTGACCGCGTCCCCTGCCTCAGTTCGTGTGCCGCGGCTCGACTCCGCCTGTGGCCCTACTCCTAGGGGTGGGAGTTCGGCCGCCCGCGGGTCCGCCCAACGCCGGCGCCGGCCACTAGCCCCTCTCAATCGGCGGCCGGGCAAGGTGTCGCCTTGAGACCGGGAGCCCGTCGCCACGGCCGCCGCACGAGTGGTTGGGGTGTTGCTGGTCACGCTGATCGTGGCCCCGCGCGAAACTCTTGGAAGGCCGGCTCCACCGCCGCCTCTGCCTCTGCTCCGGTCGCCACGTCGCCGGCGCCATGCCCTGGGTTGGCTGCTGTGCTTTCCCGTCGGTCCCCATTCATGCCATTCATCTCCGCCTTTGGCGCCCCCCTCCCCTGCCGCCTGGTCTCGCTCATGCCCCGGCCTGGCCTCGCCGCTCTCGTCCCGACCCGCCGGCGGCTCCTGCGACGGCGCTCGGGGAAACCCTCGCTCCCCGCACGGTGGCCTCGGTGGGGACGAACCGGGCCACGGTGGCCTTGGGCTGCACCGTGGGCCGTCCTATTGGGCCCGTCCTGAGCGCCTCG
>NC_041388.1:175943283-176000083 GCF_002162155.2 Triticum dicoccoides
CAGCCCGCTCCTGACCTCGCGCCCTTCGCATCCCGCCCCGACTCCCCTCCCGCCACCCCTCGCCTGCTGCTGCTCGCCGTCGACCCCTGCTGCTGCGCGACCTCCCCTCCTTCCCCGTCGGCCATGCCTCGGGAATGGGGGGATGATGCGGGCCGCCCAAAGCGTCACACGGACGACCGCCGCGACCCCCAGAGTTCCTCCCCGGACGGTCATCGGCGGGAGGCCGACCTCCGGTAGCAACTCTCTTCCCGCACGGCCCGGCGCTCCCCCGCCTGCGACACTCACCGTCCCTCCCCTTGCGCTGGCCACCTCTCTCCCGAGCGTGATGGCCGCCGCTCCCGCTCACCGGTTCGGCGTGCTTCCCCCCGAGCTGACTCACAGGACCGCCCCCGGTCACCGGCTGCGGAGGCGTGGTGTTTGTCCCGGCGTCGGTCTCCCTCTCTATCGCGCCGTTGGGACCGCTCCCTCACCCCTCCCCGACAGCAGCTGTCCGCCAACGCCACCAATGCCCCGACCGCCCGCCGGTATCAACCGCCGCAAAACCAAGCCTCCTTTCCTGCCACCAATGGGGGCAATGGGAACTGGGGGCGCCAGGGTGCTAAGAAGAAGAAGGGACCTCCTCGCCCCGGCTTCCGCCACCACACCAACCGCGGTGGCTCCCCCTGCCACCGACTCCGCCGCGGATGTCCCGCCGTGCTTCAACTGCGACCGCGCCGGGCACTTCCAGGTGGCCTGCCCCAACCCTTCGATGTGCTACCTCTGAAAGGACTCCGTCCATCCCGCGATTCTCTGCCCAGACCGTCCGGTGACGGAGGAGCTCATGATGTACGGCCACGTCATCGAGGACATGGGCTTCTTCCACATTGAGGTGTCGGATGTTCCCCCTCCCTCCTGGCGCTCGTGTCTGTCGTGGGCGAGGGCGTCGCCACTCCAGAGATGATCGAGGCCGAGCTCAACCACTTGCATCGGTGCAAGTGGGATTGGCAGGTGGCCTCCACTGCTGCCAACACTTTCACGGTGGTCTTCCCCGATGCCCTGAGCATGGGATACTGCGCCCGCAGCGACAACATCACCTTGGCTCTCAATGGGTTGGTAGTGAACATCTCTGAGCCAAAGTAGGATCCCAAGGCCGTGGCGGTCCTGGACACTACTTGGCTCCTCATCGCCGGCCTTCCTGATATGGCCCAGTCTGAGTGGGTCATTCGCAGTATGTCCAAGATCCTGGGCAAGGTGGTGGTGGTCGACGAGCTCTCTCCGCGCAAGGCGGAGGAGGTCCGGGTCAAGGTGAAGTCCATGGACTCCTCCAAGCTCCACGCCACGATCCGCGTCTTCTTCAACAACAATGGCTACGACCTCAAGATCTGCCCCAAGCCACCTAACCACATCGGTCGCCCCCGCTTCTCTGACGACGGCCACCAGGGGGCGGCCCAGCTGATGCCAACGACTCCCACCACAGGCAGCATCGCCACTCCCGCCTCGACGATCCAGAGGACGATGACAACCTGTCAGAGCACCCCCGCTCCCCGTCTCGCGAGCCTGTCAACCCACCTTCGGGTCATGGTGGCTCTGGGACCGGGCGTACCCGTGTGACGGCCACCGACCTCGCGATCGCTCATCGGCTGGCCGCCCCCTCCTCCGACCTCCCCACCTCCGTCGGAGTCGGCCAGTGACACCTTCAGTGTGGGCCTGCTTGTCGTGCCGCCCTCGTCGCCCCGCTCTCTGTCCACTAACTCCGCCCTGCGTCCTGCACCGTCGAGCCCACCGCCCTCGTCCCCCTGGCCCGACCTCCCCGGTCCCCATGGGCGACAACGGTGGTGCCCCGCTCTCTGCGTCCACACCGGGTCCCCTACCCATGGAGGTAGCGGCCGGCGGCACCCTGGAGCCCCCCACCCCGCTCCCTCCTCTGGTGGCCCCCAGCGGCCCCGCTCCACATCGACGCCGGTGACTGCGTCTCGCCGCAGTGCCCGCCTCAACGCGGCCCGCCCGGCGGACTTCCCGGCTCCGTCCGTCCCCGAGCATATTGAGCTTCGGGCGGCGGCCTGGAACCTTGAGCCAAGTGCGGATTCCGTCCTCCCCAGTTCCTCCAGTTGTTCCTTTTTCGCGCTTGAGGCCGTTACCCTTGGCTACCTCGCCAAGGTGGCCAATGACTCGGCCATCATCTTCAGGGGGAAATTGGTCCCCCCTTAGAGCAGACCACGACTATTAGAGCCCGTGAGATCTTAGATGGCAAGCTTGCTGAAACCCGGGCACACCTCCTCCGCCAACCTGCGGAACCGACTGCCACCCCCGCGGCTCGGGCTCTGCCGGTGGCTGATGAGTTGATCCGTGGGCGCACCCGTTCTTGCACTGCTGCACTCCACGCACTGAGCGCATCTCATGCCCTGGTGTCAAGCAGCCCCCCGACGGGGGTCTAAATGCGGTCCCTTTTCTAGAACATCCGCGGTTTCGGCCATGGTGGCCGATGCCGCCAACTCATCGAGTACATACGCAACGAACACATTGACATCATTGCCATCTAGGAAACCACGCGCACTGAGTTCTCCCTCCGCGAACTTGATTGTCTTAGTCCTCACCTATTCGCCTGGCACTGGCTCCCTTCTAGTGGGACCACGGGGCACTCAGGTGACATCCTTTTAGGGGTAAAGGATGCTACCTTCGAGGTGGGCAGCATGGACCGGGGAGAATCCTTCGTCGGTGTGGAGATCTTTGAGCACGCACTCAAATTCAAATGGGAGATCGTGATAGTGTATGGATCGACGGATCACTGCCGCTCCTCGGCCTTCTTTGTTGAGTTGCAACAGAAGATCTCCTCCTCCCTCCTGCCTGTAGTCGTGGGAGGGGACTTTAACCTCATCCGCTCCCTGGATGAGAAGAATAATTACCGGATCAACCTCCTCCAGATGCAGTTATTCAACAACTATATCGTGGAGCTTGGCCTCCATGAGCTAGAACAGACGGGTGCCAGGTTCACCTGGACAAACCGTCAAGTAGACCCGACGCGATCTGTCCTGGATCGCGTCCTAGTTTCCCCGGAGTGGGAGCTTAGTTGCCCCTTGGCCTCGCTATGTGCGATTACCCGGATCGGGTCTAACCACGTCCCTCTCCTCCTATCCACGACTGACGAGCGCCCCCTATCCCGCCACGTTTCTGGTTTGAGCTCTTCTGGCTCAATCAGGCCGGCTTTCGGGAGGCGGTCGTCGCGAGGTGGATCTCCGCTCGCTCTTCCCCACACCGCTCCATGTCCACCGCCGACTCATGGCAGTTCTGTGCCAAGATCGCTTACCAATTCATGAAGGGATGGGGCGCTAACCTTGGCCGAGACCTCCGCGAGCGCAAGAGGGCCCTCATGTCGGCTATCCAAGCCTTGGACGCCTGCGCCGACGCCTCCGGGATCTCCCCAGATGAATGGATGCTGAGATATGATCTCGAAGACCAACTCTCGACCATCTACACAGATGAGGAGGAATACTGGAGGCTTCACGGTACCAATGGTGGGTGCTCCGCGGCGACGCCAATACCGCCTACTTCCAAGCGATTGCCAATGGGCGGCGGAGTTGGAACTCCATCCATTGCTTGTGGGAGGGGGATACTCCTCTTGTCCCCCCCTCGGACATCAGTTCCCACATCGACGGCTTTTATAAAGTCCTTCTCCCCCACCCCTCGGGGTGGGGTGATACGTCTCCAACGAATCTACTTTTCCAAACACTTTTCCCTTGTTTTGGACTCTAACTTGCATGATTTGAATGGAACTAACCCGGACTGATGCTATTTTCAGCAGAATTGCCTTGGTGTTATTTTTGTGTAGAAATAAAAGTTCTCAGAATGACCTGAAAATCAACGGAGAATATTTTTGGAATATATAAAAAATACTTGCAAAAGAATCAACGTCAGGGGGCCCACACCCTGTCCACGAGGATGGGGGCGCACCTACCCCCCTGGGCGTGCCCCCTGCCTCGTGGGCCCCCTAACGCTCCACCGACCTCAACTCCAACTCCATATATTCACGTACGGGGAGGAAAAAAATAAGAGAGAAGGATTCATCGCATTTTGCGATATGGAGTCGCTGCCAAGCCCTAATCTCTCTCGGGAGGGCTGATCTGGAGTCCGTTCGGGGCTCCGGAGAGGGGAATCCGTCGCCATCGTCATCATCAACCTTGCTCCATCACCAATTTCATGATGCTCACCGCCGTGCGTGAGTAATTCCATCGTAGGCTTGCTGGTCGGTGATGGGTTGGATGAGATTTATCATGTAATCGAGTTAGTTTTGTTTGGGTTTGATCCATAGTATCCATTATGTTCTGAGATTGATGTTGCTATGACTTTGCTATGCTGAATGCTTGTCACTAGGTCCCAAGTGCCATGATTTCAGATCTGAACCTATTATGTTTTCATGAATATATGTGAGTTCTTGATCATATCTTGCAAGTCTATAGTCACCTATTATGTGTTATGATCCGTTAACCCCGAAGTGACAATAATCGGGATACTTACCGGTGATGGCCGTAGTTTGAGGAGTTCATGTATTCACTAAGTGTTAATGCTTTGGTCCGGTACTCTATTAAAAGGAGGCCTTAATATCCCTTAGTTTCCAGTAGGACCCCGCTGCCACGGGAGGGTAGGACAAAATATGTCATGCAAGTTCTTTTCCATAAGCACGTATGACTATATTCGGAATACATGCCTACATTACATTGATGAACCGGAGGTAGTTCTGTGTCACCCTATGTTATAACTGTTGCATGAGGAATCGCATTCGACATAATTATCCATCACTGGTCCATTGCCTATGATCTTTTCACATATTGTTCTTTGCTTAGTTACTTTTCCGTTGCTACTGTTACAATCACTACAAAACCAATACTGATACTTTTGCTACCGTTACCGCTACTATCATATTACTTTGCTACTAAATACTTTCCTGCAGATATTAAGTCTTTCAGGTGTGGTTGAATTGACAACTCAACTGTTAATACTTGAGAATATTCTTTGGCTCCCCTTGTGTCGAATCAATAAATTTGGGTTGAATACTCTACCCTCGAAAACTGTTGCGATCCCCTAGACTTGTGGGTTATCAAGACTATTTTCTGGCGCCGTTGCCGGGGAGCATAGCTCTATTCTTTGAGTCACTTGGGATTTATATTTGCTAATCACTATGAGGAACTTGAAAGATAAAAGAACCAAGATTTTTCCCTCAACTTCGAGGGGAGGTAAGGAACTGCCATCTAGCTCTGCACTTGATTCACCTTTTGTTTTGAGTAAACTTGCGACACCTACACCTGCTATTCATTCTGATATGTCACATGTTATTGATGATTCCACTTCTGCTATGCATGATGCTTATGATGAAACTACTTCTATGCTTAATACTACTGTGCCACTAGGTGAATTTCTTGATGAACAACTTGCTAGGGTTAGAGAGAATGAAATTATTGAAACTGATAATATTGATGAAAGTGATGATGAAGATTCTCCCCCTAGATATGAATTGCCTATTCTGCCTGAGGGTTATGTTATGGATGAAGAAACTGCTAGAGACTTTTTAGCTTGGTATGATAGATATGATCTTAAGAAATTATTAGCCAAGCTGAAAGAAAGTCTTTGAATGCTAGAATGAAATATGACCCTGCTTTTGCTACTTCACCTATCTTTATTTCCGATAAGGATTATGATTTCTCTGTCGACTCTGAGTTAATTACTTTGGTTGAATCTGATCCTTTTTATGGCTATGAATCTGAAACCATTGTGGCACATCTTAATAAATTAAATGATATAGCCACCCTGTTCACTAATGATGAGAAAACTCGCTATTAATTTATCCTTAAGTTGTTTCCGTTCTCATTAAAGGGTGATGCTAAAACATGGTTTAATTCTCTTGATCCTAGTTGTGTGCGTAGTCCCCAGGATATGATTTATTACTTCTCTGCTAAATATTTCCCCGCTCATAAGAAACAAGCTGCCTTAAGGGAAATATATAATTTTGTGCAAATTGAAGAAGAGAGTCTCCCACAAGCGTGGGGGAGGATTCTCCAATTACTTAATGCTTTGCCTGATCATCCTCTCAAGAAAAATGAAAAACTTGATATCTTTTATAATGGACTAACCGATGCTTCCACATACCACCTGGATAGTTGTGCTGGTTGTGTTTTCAGGGAAAGAACTGTTGATCAAGATGAATTGCTATTGAATAATATGTTGAGTAATGAAAATGATTGGACACTTCCTGAACCAACTCCTAAGCCAACTCTGAAGAAAAGGGGTATTCTATTTCTCAGTCCTGAAGATATGCAAGAGGCAAAGAAATCTATGAAAGAAAAAGGTATTAAAGCTGAAGATGTTAAGAATTTACCACCTATTGAAGAAATACATGGTCTTGATAACCCGACACAGGTAGTAAAGGTAAATTCTCTCTATAGATTTGATGAAGGTGATATTCCTTATTATAAGTCTGCTAGCCAATGCTTGGATGAGTTTGATAATTTTATTGTTAAACAAGAAAACTTCAATGCCTATGTTGGTAGACAATTGAAATGCAATGCTGATATGCTTGAACACTTGAGTGATTATATGCCTAGAGTTAAATGTGAACTTAAACTTATTAGTAAACATGCTTCTATGGTTACCACTCAAGTAGAACAAGTACTTAAAGCTCAGAATGATTTGCTCAATGAATTAAATAATAAGAAAAATGATAATGCTGTTAGAGTTATGACTAGAGGGGGTAAAATGACTCAGGAACCTTTGTATCCTGAGGGTCACCCCAAGGGAATTGAGCAAGATTCTCACAAAATTAATGTTGATGAACCTAGTTCTTCTAAGTAGAAGAAAAAGAAAAATGATAGGACTTTACATGCTTCTAGTGAACTTGTTGTTGACACACCTGAGAATCCCAATGATATTTCTATTTCTGATGCTGAAACACAATCTGGTAATGAACATGAACCTAGTGATAATGTTATTGATGATGTTCATGTTGATGCTCAACCTAGCAATGACAATGATGTAGAGATTGAACCTGCTGTTGATCTTGATAACCCACAATCAAAGAATCAACATTATGATAAGAGAGACTTTGTTGCTAGGAAGCACGGTAAACAAAGAGAACCATGGGTTCAGAAAACCCATGCCTTTTCCTCCTAAACCATCCAAGAAAAAAGATGATGAGGATTTTGAGCGCTTTGCTGAAATGATTAGACCTATCTTTTTGCGTATGCGTTTGACTGATATGCTTAAAATGAACCCTTATGCTAAGTACATGAAGGATATTGTTACTAATAAAAGAAAGATACCGGAAGCTGAAATTTCCACCATGCTTGCTAATTATACTTTTAAGGGTGGAATACCAATGAAACTTGGAGATCCAAGAGTACCAACTATACCATGCTCCATTAAAAGAAACTATGTTAAAACTGCTTTATGTGATCTTGGAGCCGGTGTTAGTGTTATGCCTCTCTCTTTATATCGTAGACTTGAATTGAATAAGTTGACACATATTGAAGTATCTTTGCAAATGGCCGATAAATCAATTGCTATACCTGTCGGTATTTGTGAGGATGTGCCTGTTGTGGTTGCAAACGTTACTATTTTAACAGACTTTGTTATTCTTGATATTCCCGAGGACGATAGTATGGCGATTATCCTTGGTAGACCCTTTTTGAATACTGCAGGGGCTGTTATTGATTGCAACAAAGGCAATGTCACTTTTCACGTTAATGGTAATGAGCATACAGTACACTTTCCGAGGAAACAACCTCAAGTCCACAGTATCAATTCTATTGGAAAAATTCCAACAATTACTATTGGAGGTTTTGAATTTCCTCTTCCTACTGTCAAGAAGAAATATGATATTCTTATTATTGGGGATGTGCATATCCCCGTCGAGGTAACCTAGTGTTATTCGAATTTTCTCCAGTTTCATGCGATTCGGAATGAGTTTGTTAATAAGACTTGATCAACCTTGCTAGTAGATTCCTTTTGATGAGCATGAGATGGATGAAGTTAGAAATCACAACTCTCTGTACCATCTTTTTACTTTCTGTTATTTAGTTTAAATAAAGCAAAAATAGTATTTTCTGTCTGTTTTCTGAATTATGCTTGCAATAAAAAATACCCCGAAAATAAAAGTTCTCCAAATGTCCTGAAAATTTAATATGATTTTTTCCAGAATATTTAAGAATTATTGGCACTAAGAAAACACCAGGGGGCCTCACCATGTGCCCACGAGGGTGGAGGGCGCGCCCTACCCCTGGGCGCGCCCCCTGCCTCGTGGAACCCACGTGGGCCCCCTCCACTTATTCTTGCACCCACACACTTCGTCTTCCTCCAGAAAAATCATCCACCAGCTCAAACCCGTGTTCTTCGGTATGTGACTCCTCCAATGGTCCAATTAGTTTTTGTTCTAGTGCTTTATTTATTGCAAAATTTTGCTACTTAGGTGACCCTGTTCTTGAGCTTGCATGTCAAATTTATGTGGTCAAAAGTAGTTTTAATGCATGATATAGCCTCTAGACACTTGTAGGAGTAGTTGCTATCAATTTTGTTGAGTTTGGTTCAGTTTTATTTTAAGTTACTAAAAATTTCAGAAATTTTAGAAAAATATGAAGAGATTTTTGAGGGGCTCATCGAGCCGAAGCTCGAAGGATAAGCAAAGTGAAGAAAATAAGAAGCCCAAGTATACTCTCCCTCGTACTGCGGAGGTTCGGCCGTGTGAATGGCCTTGTGATGAGTTCTTGAGAGAAGCTGGGATTTATGAACATTTTTATTATTTGGCTGAGAATGCAGGCCTCACTGACTTCCCCCATGACCAGCGTGAACAATATCTTTTACTCACCAATATTTTTGTGCAAAATTTTCATTTCCATGCTAGGAGATCGCCACCTTCGGTGGAATTTTATTTATATGATGAGCATAAGGAGATGTCACTTTTTGAATGTTGCCGGGTTTGTAGGATACCCTTTGAGGGCAACATAGAGGAACCACATCATAATGATGTGGAGGGATTTATTGATATGATTTCTGTAGGGGAAACGAGGAAAGTTTCCGATGCAAGAATCACTAGCATACATTTTCCTGTTCTACGTTACTTTGCAATATTTGCTAGTAGATGCTTAATTGGCCGCGGGAACTGTGGAAATCTTAGTGCCCCTGATATTGTTATTTTGCACCATGCTTTGTTTCGTGATACCACTTTCAGTTTAGGCGCTATTGTTGCTAAACGTTAAATCTGAATCGTACAAAGGGTCCCGTCTTAGGAGGCATCTTCGCCTCGCGCCTTGCTGCACACTTTAACATACCTATTAGGCATTATGAGAAAGAGGAAAAGTTGCTGCCTCATATTTTTCTAGATTATAAGATCATGGTAGCCCATGATTTTATTGTTAAGAATAAGAAGAAGATGCTTAACTATAGACTGATATTTGATAAGAATCACTTTGAGACTATTACCTTGCCCGCTCCCTCTTTGTTCAACATATTTTCAGGCACGTACCTTGTTTTGCCGGAGGCCGTTCAGGCATATCAGAGCCTGACATCAGCCCCAGAGCCGGAGCCACTATCTGATCATCACCCTCAGTCTGTTTATTAGTGGGATCCGGAGGAGATCGCTAACCAGTGGCACCCCGAGGACCCTCCTCAGTACACTGGAGGGGATCATTTCGATCCATGGGCATAGACCAACTTAGGCCAAAAGCCTAAGCTTGGGGGAGTACATATTTCTCACCGACATTACATTCATGTTCACACACTCATGCTAGTTGTCGGTGCTCATACTTTTTCATTGTATTATCCATGCTAGTTTATTTTCTTTTCTGGCATTCTTCTTGTGTGTTTGAAAAACCTTAAGAAAAAGCAAAAAATTAGTTGTAGCTTTTAGCTAGTTTACTTTCCATGCTTGTAGTAGTAGTAATTAAAAATAAAACCCAAAAAGATTTCTCATTCTTCTTTTGCTTGTTGGGAGCTTTCCCATGTAAATAGTTTTGTTTCTTTTCTTTTTCTGGGGGTCGAGAGGAGAAGACCTTGATGAAAATGTTGAGTGGTTCTCATATGCATTATTGTTTATCTAACAAAGAGCCCATATTACCTTGTCTTCTCCCTTGAATTGAATGCTTGCAAATTCCAGCTTAGTCTAATGCACATGCACTATTATTATTATCCATACTATTCGGTTGTGCAAGTGAAAGGCAATAATGACGATATATGACGAACTGATTGAGATGAGAAAAGCTGGTATGAACTCGACCTCTCTTGTTTTTGTAAATATGATTAGTTCATCATTCCTGATTCAGCCTATTATGAATGAAACATGTTTGCAATGACAATTAGAGATTATAGTTGCTCATGCCATGCTTAAGTAGCTAGGAGTTTATAATGGTTTACCTTGCGTGCCAACATGCTATTAAAATGGTTGTGATGTGGTATGATAGGGTGGTATCCTCCTTTAAACGATTCGAGTGGCTTGACTTGGCACATGTTCACACATGTAGTTGAAACAAAATCAACATAGCCTCCACGATATTTATGTTCATGGTGAATTATATCCTACTCATGCTTGCATTCAGTGTTCATTAATTTTAATGCATGTTCATGACTGTTGTCGCTCTCTAGCTGGTCACTTCCCAGTCTCTTTCTAGCCTTCACTTGTACTAAGCAGGAATATTGCTTGTGCATCCAACTCCATAAACCCCAAAAGTTATTCCATATGAGTCTACCATACCTTCCTATATGTGGTATCTACCTGCCGTTCCAAGTAAATTTGTATGTGCCAAACTCTAAACCTTCAAATGAAATTCTGTTTTGTATGCTCGAATAGCTCATATATCAACTAGGGCTGTCTGTATCTTCCATGCTAGGCGGGTTATTCTCAAGAGGAGGGGACTCCGCTCCTCACTCACGAGAAAATGGCCGGTCACCGGGATGCCCAGTCCCATGCTCAAGCCAAATCAAAATAATTGCAAACAAAACTCCCCCAGGATTGTTGTTAGTTGGAGGCACCCGTTGTTTCGGGCAAGCCTTGGATTGATGCTTGTTGGTGGTGGGGGAGTATAAACTTTACCATTCTGCTTGGGAACTGCCTATAATGTGTGTAGCATGGAAGATATCGAGATCTCTCGGTTGTTATGTTAACAATGAAAGTATACCACTCAAAACATTATTCATCTCTATTTCAAAACCGAGCTCTGGCACCTCTACAAATCCCTGCTTCCCTCTGCGAAGGGCCTATCTATTTACTTTTATGTTGAGTCGTCATCCTCTTATTAAAAAGCACCATTTGGAGAGCACCGTTGTCATTTGCATGTATTATTATTAGTTTACATTGAGTATGACTTGAATGGATCTCTTTTACCATGAATTACAATTTCCAGTCAGCCCTTGAGCTTCAGAGGTGCTCTACGTTTATGTTTAGCGGTCTCAAAAAGGGCTAGCGAGATACCATCTTATTATATCATATTATGATTGTTTTGAGAAAGTGTTGTCATCCAAGATTTATTATTATTGCTCGCTAGTTGATTACGCCATTGATATGAGTAAACATGAGACCTAAATGTTATTGTGAATATGATTAGTTCATAATCTTTGCTGAAAACTTGAATGCTGGCTTTACATATTTACAACAACAAGAGCAAACAAAGTTTGTAAAAGTTTTTTTTATCACTTTCAGTTTGTCAACTGAATTGCTTGAGGACAAGCAAAGGTTTAAGATTGGGGGAGTTGATACGTCTCCAACGTATCTACTTTTCCAAACACTTTTGCCCTTGTTTTGGACTCTAACTTGCATGATTTGAATGGAACTAACCCGGACTGACGCTGTTTTCAGCAGAATTGCCATGGTGTTATTTTTGTGCAGAAATAAAAGTTCTCAGAATGACTTGAAAATCAACGGGGAATATTTTTGGAATATATAAAAAAATATTGGCGAAAGAATCAATGTCAGGGGGCCCACACCCTGTCCACGAGGGTGGGGGCGCGCCCGTGCCTCATGGGCCTCCCTAACGCTCCACCGACCTCAACTCCAACTCCATATATTCATGTTCGGGGAGAAAAAATAAAGAGAGAAGGATTCATCGCGTTTATGATACAGAGCCGCCGCCAAGCCCTAATCTCTCTCGGGAGGGCTGAACTGGAGTCCGTTCGGGGCTCCGGAGAGGGGAACCCGTCGCCATCGTCATCATCAACCTTCCTCCATCACCAATTTCATGATGCTCACCGCCGTGCGTGAGTAATTCCATCGTAGGCTTGCTGGACGGTGATGGGTTGGATGAGATTTATCATGTAATCGAGTTAGTTTTGTTAGGCTTTGATCCCTAGTATCCATTATGTTTTGAGATTGATGTTGCTATGACTTTGCTATGCTGAATGCTTGTCACTAGGGCCCGAGTGCCATGATTTCAGATCTAAACCTATTATATTTTCATGAATATATGTGAGTTCTTGATCCTATCTTGCAAGTCTATGGTCACCTATTATGTGTTATGATCCGTTAATCCCGAAGTGACAATAATCGGGATACCTACTGGTGATGACCGTAGTTACTAAGTGTTAATGCTTTGGTCCGGTACTCTATTAAAAGGATGCCTTAATATCCCTTAGTTTCCAATAGGACGCCGCTACCATGGGAGGGTAGGACAAAAGATGTTATGCAAGTTCTTTTCCATAAGCACGTATGACTATATTCGGAATACATGCCTACATTACATTGATGAACCGGAGCTAGTTTTGTGTCACCCTATGTTATAACTGTTGCATGAGGAATCGCATTCGACATAATTATCCATCACTAGTCCATTGCCTACGAGCTTTTCACATATTGTTCTTTGCTTAGTTACTTTTCGTTGCTACTATTACAATCACTACAAAACCAATACTGTTACTTTTGCTACCGTTACCGCTACTATCATATTACTTTGCTACTAAATACTTTGCTGCAGATATTAGGTCTTTCAGGTGCAGTTGAATTGACAACCCAACTATTAATACTTGAGAATATTCTTTGGCTCCCCTTGTGTCGAATCAATAAATTTGGGTTGAATACTCTACCCTCGAAACTGTTGCGATCCCCTATACTTGTGGGTTATCATGGGGCTAGCCTGGCTCCTGACACTTGGTCGGCTAACCAGTTGATTTCTGCCGAGGCAAACGTGGCCTGGTGGAACCCTTCAAGGAAGACAAGGTGTTCGCCGCCATTAAGGGGATGAACCTTTCCTCGGCCCCGGGTCCGAATGGCCTGCCAATGAAGTTCTTCAAAACGTTCTGGCAGACCATCAAACCGGAAGTCATGGCTCTTTTCAAGGAGTTTTACTCGGGGTCCATGAACCTTGGGCGTCTCAACTATGGGATCATCACCCTCATCCCCAAGGTCCCGGGTGCCTCCGATATTCGCCAGTTTCGGACCATCATAGTGATCAATGTGATATTCCGGATCTTGGCTAAAGGGTACGCCAATAGGATGACCCTTCTTGCTGACTCGGTTACCCACCCCAACCAATCCGCCTTCATCCAAGGCCGGTTTATTCTGGATGGGGTGTTGGTCTTTCACAAAGCCCTGCATGAGGTCCGGAATAATCACCATCGTGCAGTCTTTTTGAAGCTCGACTTCCACAAAGCGTATCACACAGTCCACTGGCCTTTCCTTTGGGAAGTTCTGCTCAACAAGGAATTCGACGACCGGTGGGTGACCAGAGTTATGCAGCTCGTCTCCTGCGGTCAGACCGCTGTGAACATTGACAGAGAGATCGGCCCCTACTTCCCCACCCTATGTGTGGTCCGTCAGGGCGACCCGTTCTCGCCGTTCTTGTTCAACATGGTGGTTGATGCCCTTGCGGTCATCCTAGATAAGGCCAAAGCTACTGGCCCTATTCACGGCATTGTCCCGCATCTGGTAGGAGGGGGAGGGGTCTCCCTCTTGCAATATGCGGATGATACCATAGTCATGGTGGAGGGCACTGTGCAAGACATTGCCAACCTAAAGTTCCTCCTCCTATGCTTCCAACAGATGTCGGGGCTCACAATCAACTTCGATAAGAGCGAAGTGATGATTCTTGGGTACACTCTGGCAGAGGCTCAGGTTATAGCAAACTGATAGAATTGCCGGTTGGGTACATTCCCCATGACCTACTTGGGGATACCCATTAGTGACTCACGCCTCACCGTGTCTGACCTTCGCCCCACGGTGACCCGGATGCAGCACCGGGTTGAGCCCTAGAAAGGGAGATGGCTGTCGAAGGCCGCCTGCATGATCCTCATCAACTCCTCGCTTGCCAGCCTTCTTTGGTTCCTCATGAGCTTCTATAGCCTCCATGAGACGCTCCATCAGGAGATCCCCAAGTACCAATCCAGATTCTTCTGGGATGGCGAGGGTGATAAGCAGAAGTACCATATGGTGAGTTGGCCCGACATCTTCAAACCCAAGGACCAGGGAGAACTTGGGATCTTGTCCTCTCAGCGCATGAACATTGCTCTCCTGACTCGATGGTTCTGGCGCATCACAAATGGGGAAGGAGGCCTTTGGCTTACCATCATCCGGAACAAGTACCTTCGGGGCCAGCCACTAGCATTCTGTCAGCGATCTGGTGGTTCCCAATTCTGGCAGGCCGTGATCCAGTTGCTACCTGTGCTCCGCATCGGCACGTCCATCTCGGTCGGCTCCGGATCCTCAACCCTATTCTGGTTTGACCGGTGGATCGGCGACCTCCCCTGGTCGCGCGATTCCCAGAGCCTTTTGCCATTGCGGTCGACCCTCGGGTCTCTGTCGAGACGGCCCTTATTGACTTAGGGCGCCTCGCCTTTCGTCGCCCCTTTGGCCTGCTGGAGGTGGCCACTTGGGATGCTCTCCTCTAGGACATCGCCCTTCTCCCCATGGATGTCGAGGGTGCCCCTAACTCCATTTCTTGGCGACTGGAGCCCTCTAGCTGCTTCTCCACTAAGTCCCTCTACTCGGCCATCGCCCCCTCGTCGGCCTCAAGCCCTTTAGCCTGCTTTGGGACATCTAATGCCTCTGAAAATCAGGATCTTCCCAGGGACGCCTTCCGTCTAGGGTTGAAGTCCTCAAGCGTAATGGACTTGGAGATGTGATTTTCCCCCTGTGCAGCACGGTGGAGGATGCTAACCACATCTTCTTCTCTTGCTCCACAGCCCATTTTCTTTGGTCTTGTTTCCGTGAGATGGTCGGTGGACAGTGGTGCAACACCAACTTCCTTGACTTGCTTGCTGGAAGCCACACCCCCGCTACCGCCATATTAGAAGGCTGTGTGTTGGGGTCCTTGCCTGGACGCTTTGGACCATCCGCAATAAGCTTATGATTCAGAAAATTCCTCTTTGATGTGTGACTGGCGCGGTCTTCAAAATGTGTGGTTACTAGCAGCTCTGGCGGCCGCTTAGCCGCCCACATGACCGGGACGCCATCAACACTCTCCTCGCCGACCTTCAATCGATGGCCTTCCGCATGGCGCCCCCGTTGCCGCCTCCTCCTCCGGAGCCCGACTAGTCCCACTGTTTGGGCTGCTGTGTGTGGGAGTTTTTTTTTCTGTTTTTAGGGCTTGTTGAGCTATGCCCTCAGCATTAACCCTTTGCTACCTCTATGTGTGTGCGACTTGTGTGTGTGTGAACCTTGTTGGATGTTTGGCTTGGGCGGTTTGCTTTATAATATAAAGCGGGGTGAAAGCCTTTTTCGCTAAAACACCCTAGGCCACAACTTCGGGGCAAAGTACGCTTTCCCACAGCGGAAGCGTATATTTGGAAGTATATCTTATGTTTCCAGCTGCCAGCCGAAAATCTTATATTGCGGGCGTTCATCCGTTAAGGGCGGAAATGGACATTTTTATTTCTTTTTCCACCTAACGAATGAACAACCGTAATTTTGCAACCGCAACTCCGAATCAGGTGATTCCAAAGCCCACATTCTCTATTCGTCGAGACCGTTCCGATGGTACCATTCTCATGATGTTGTAAAAATTATAAAAATGACCATTTTGCCCCTACCCTATATTCATCTCCTTTGAGAGATAAACTTTTCTAGCAAATCTTTCTGCAAGCTCATCGCATTTCTTCCCGATGAATTCATCGACCCCAGGCAAGTCACACCCTCCATTTGCATGATTGCAATGCAATGCCATGGTTTTATTTAGTAAGCTTGCTTAAAATTTGCATTAGCTAAATATGATTTATTCATGGCAATTCTTGGAGTATTGCCTTGATCTCTTTGGATTACTAGGATCAATGGTTATGTTTCATTCTGATCATATTTAGTATTTTATCTATGGAGTTAATTATAATGATTTGGCTATATTATTCTTTGGATTATTGGATGGACATTGCTATGATTTGAATCACATGTTGATATATGATATTGGAGTAACAGTTATCACAGATATACCTTGAGGACAAATTCTGTCATTTTGTTGATCAGGTGCCATCGAATCGAGCTCACGAGTGCATCCACATATTCCTGGATGGGGAGGCCCTAATTTGGTCTATTGTCATGCCTCTCGCCGATGCTTCCAACGAGGGAAGGTTATGTGTGCACGCTACTCTGATCAAGTAGGCGGCAATAACCTTGTGTGCCCAAGTTGTATAGTACCCAAGGGTCCCCGTTCGGGATAGTTTTAGCCAGAAGGTGGCAGTTTTGTATGGTGACGATAGTGGCGAATGTCACGCGGTGACATTAGGGCCACCCATGGCATGACCCAGACAGGTGTGTGTCGGAGTGGCCGTGAGAGTGTCATGCAATAGATTGGTTTGTTGGAATGTCATTGGTCCACCCGAATGGGAATATATACTAAAGTACGAGGCCATGAGTTCCATGGTGTGGGCACAATGTGCTAACCTCTGCAGAGTGTAGAAACCATACATATAGTTGCGTCTTCTGTTATGGACACAGTTCGTTGTAGGTCACACCGTTCGATCAACACCTACGATGACAGAATGACTTATATTTATATGCGAGAAAGTAACAGTTTGGCAGGAAGTCGATCATGATATTGGGATGATCTTGAGGATGATCGTCAGTTCATGATGTGATCACGCGGTGATCAAGAGGATATATTGATCACAAGGTGATCGAGAGGATTTGGTTCATGATGTGATCACGAGGATATATTGATCACGAGGTGATCGAGAGGATATATTGCTTGGCAGAGTAGCCAAGGGTGAGGTGACCATGTGACCCAAGATGAGGGTTCATCAGTAATTCTAGCATGTCTTGATTAATATTTACTTCCACATCATAGTAGTCGTTAATAACTTAACCTGTTAATGCTATGTTGTTGTCTTGCCTTGATGCTTTTGGTTTTTGTGAGCTTGAGAGTGCATTCAAAGTACTCACCTATCGTGTCATGCTAGATTGCAGGTGATGCCGTGATTGAATTGTTGTCAAGGGTCCCGAGTCTGCAAGCTAGGCCGTGTCCCAGCCAGAGTCCCTGCGAAATGGAGTCCATCACCGTCATCGATGTTTCGCTTCTAGAAGTTATTCTGCTACTACGAGTTGTTCTACTGCGAGCATAGAGGTACCTTACCAGGCGTAGTGTCGCCATGCCGATGCAATCCTTGTAATATCCGAACCCTTGTACTCGTATTATTTGTAATAAGAGCTGTTTTGTTCTATGCCAAGCAGTGCCGTATTCCAGAAGACTTGATCTCTAGGCTGGAATACAGGGTATTCCAGTTCCTCTGATCTGGGGTGCCACAAGGCTTGATATCAGAGCAGGTTTGTCTGTAGGATGCCCTAGTTAGTGCGAGCATTAGACATCGTTAGTATACAGTCTAACCTATTTGATGCATTTATTTATTGCATAGCATGCATATAGACTTATTATCTTATCGCTAGCGACTTGATCTTGTGGGTGATGATGGTATTGGTTTCGATCCACTACAACCCCGCTCATGCATCCCTTTAGTTTTCTTTTATGTCTTCTTCGGTGTTTGGCATCATCTCTATCCCTGTGAAATGATGCCAAGTGTTCCCGACAATGTTTGCAAGAATGGTGCTCAGATATCGCCAGTACTGCAGGATGTTGCTAGCGCGATACTACAATCAGAGGTTCGACAAAACTGTGTGATGCATTAATCGCAACCGATGTCATAATAAAACCTTCAAAAATGATATGACGCATTTGTGATGGCGGAGACTTCAAACATGATTCAAATTATAGTTACGTGTGCGATGCGTGACATACAGTTCACTCAGTGAACCATTTGCATTGAGTATAATAATAGAAACGGTCGACCAGATGAAGGTGTATGCGATATATGACATACAGTTCACCTGGATGAACTGTTTGTGATTAGGCAGCACAAAAAACGGTTGGGAAGATCAAGGTGTGTGTGACAGACGGCATAGAGTTCACTCGGATGAACTATTTGCGATGAGCCAACACAGTAGAAAAGGTTCAACTTAACAAGCTATGTGTGATACGCGGAAAACATGTCCGTAATCAGAAATGTGTGTGAAGACCGATAATAACACATATGACTTCTACTAATAAGGCATGTGTGTTGTGGGAAAACGCTTGCTGGTATACAATTGTGAGCGATTGATGAATGCATCACCAACGGGTTCCCTAGTATTGTCCATGCGCAATGTGATTGCATACAGAACAACAACATATATACTTATAAATGACTTGATTCCATAACCAAATTGAACATCCAATTACATAGGTGGCTAGTATACACATGACATTTGCACACCAAAGTAAACTATTACATGCATAATTAACTAGGATAAACGATCATCTGATCATCACCTACTTCTTGTGACGCTTACCGCCACTGCTCTGTTGGTGGCTCGATCCCTCGTCGATTACAAGAAGGAGGCACTCCCTCATGTCAATGATCTTCCTGTGCATCTCGTAGCATGCGTACACGTTCTTGACCACGAACTTGAGGTGAACTTCATCCAGTTTCCGCATCTAGGCCCCATGCCAGGATGCGGGATTTCTCTTGGCATCCTCCTTCATCTTTTCGTAGTTTGGGTCGATGATGGCTGAGGTAAGGTCAACAAGGGGGTCCTTCTCCTTCTTGCTTCCCTAGACCCTATAGTGTCCACGGATGTCGATAAGGTTCTTGCAGGCCAAGTCCATAACCTTGAGCGCTTGTGCATTGTTGATGGTGTTCACTGTAGCGAACTTATAGTTGGGGCTATTGACAAACCTGGCGAAACGCTCACAAAGACTTTTGGCTAGGGAGTAGTGGTAGACGAGGACATGACGGCGCACGCACAACTGGGCGACGACAACCTTCTGATCATACCCAGCATGGCCGTCGGTGTACTGGAGGTCGATGCCGACCACTTCGTACTTGTCATCTTGAGCAAGCAACTGCTCCATGGTGTTGATGGAGTCCTTCACCACGGACGGGTCATTGTAGGATATGTCCGCAATGTATCTATAATTTTTGATTGTTCCATGCTATTAATTATCAATCTTGGATGTTTTATATACACTTGCAAGCAGTTACATATAATTTTTTGGGACTAACCTATTAACTTAGTGCTAGTTGCTGTTTTTGCTTGTTTTTGGTTTCGTAGAATATCAGTACCAAATGAAGTCCAAATGCCACGACAGTTTTTTGAGATTTTTTTTCTGGACAAAAGAGACACTAGAAGCTTTGGGAGAAGACCAGTCGAGGGAACATGGGCCCACAAGCCACCAGGGCACACCCTGATGGGTGCTAGGGCTCATGAGGCTCCGGTTGACCTAGCTCTTCCTCTATAAATTCTCTAAAATTGTGAAACCAAAAGAGGAGTCCACGGAATACTTTTTCCATCTAGAGGCCTTTTCCGGCACTCTGCCGGAGGGGGATTTGATCACGGAGGGGGCTCTTCATCATCCTTGCTGCCCTCCGATGATGCGTGAGTATTTTACCATGGACCTACGGGTCCATTGTTAGTAGCTAGATGGCTTGTTCTCTCTTTTTGATCTTCAATACAATGTTCTCCTTGGTGTTCTTGGAGATCTATTTGATGTAATGGATTTTTGCGGTGTGTTTGTTGGGATCCGATGAATTGTGAGTTTATGATCAGATCTATCCATGATTATTATTTGATTTTTCTTTGGACTCTTTTATGCATGATTGTTATAGCCTAGTATTTCTTCTCCAATTTATTGGTTTGGTTTGGCCAACTAGATTGATTTATCTTGCCATGAGAAGAGGTGCTTTGTGATGGGTTCGATCTTGCGTTGCTTAATCCCAGTGACAGAAAGGGACATGACACACATGTATCATTGCTATTGAGGGTAACAAGATGGGATTTATTTCATACGTGAGTTTATCTTGTCTACGTCATGCCATCTTGCTTAAGGCGTTACTACGTTCTTCCATGAACTTAATACACTAGATGCATGCTCAATAGCAGTTGAAAGTGCGTTATATCGACAAGAGGGGGGGTGAATAGGCGATTTTTACAAATTCATCACTGAGCAAATACTCCTTGAGGAATTTGCTAAGTGATGAAATACAAGCAGCGAAATAAGTACTCAGGTGCATGCATAACAAGGAAGTAGCACAGTCATCATGATGAAATGAAACATACACAGAGCAGAGGTAGTGTATAAACAAGATAAGAAGGCAGAAGACAAGATGACTGAAGAAATAGGATTGAGGAAATTGAGTAAGTCTTTGGTCAAAGTCTTAAAAAATAACGATCAATTTCATCAACACAAGAGCGAGGAAATGAAAGGGTTGAGGAAATAGAACCAGTAATTCGGTGAAGACAGTGATTTGGTAGACCAGTTCCAACTGTTGTGACAGTTGTACGTCTGGTTGGAGCGGCTTGGTATTTAAACCAAAGGACACACAGTACCAGGACACACAGTCCTTAGCGTATCCTCCTTGATCTAAGGTCACACAGACCCCGCCCAATCACTAGTGGTAAGTCTTCAGGTGACTTCCAAACCTTCATAGACTTGGTCACTCAGCGATCCACAATTCCTCTTGGATGCTCTAGACCTTGACGCCTAACCGTCCAGAAGATGCATAGTCTTCAAAGGTAACAAGCGTTAGTTCCACACATGAACAATCTCTTTAGTGATGCTCAATCACTTTGGGTTTTAGGTGTTGGGGTTTTGGGTTTTTCCTCACTGATGATTTTCTCTCAAGGTCCTCGGAGGATGGGATGCTCTAAATGACAAGTGTCAGTTTCTCTCGGAGCAGCCAACCATCTAGTGGTTGAGGGGGGGGGGGGCTATTTATAGCCAGGGAGCAGCCTGACATGATAAGACATAAATGCCCCTAATGATATGAACGTTGTGTGGATAATATATTTGGGACAGCTGGCGCGAAGCACAACAACGGTTAGAAATTTGAGCTCTCAAATTCCTCAAGGCTATCATGTTCCTCACTTGTAGGCAACCCGCACTAGCGAATTCCTAACTCCTCAGTCAGAACAAGTTCCTTAGAGACCATAAGATCTTCATCTCTGTCATTGAAGAAATTGACCGAACTGTATGAGATTTCCAAAGGCTTCACTCGAAGGATTGGGTATGTGTAGACTTTGAGATGAGCATCACTTGGAAATTTTTCCTTAGTATTACCTCGACCCCGTTTAACAATACGATGTTTCCTATGACTCAAGAAAGAGAAAATGAAACTACGAAAACAAAAGTCTTCACACTTCATAATCCTCACATCAATATCATTATCTTCAAGGTCACACCAATTTCCTCATTTTCAAAGTCTTCAAGAAAACCAAAGTCTTCAAATGAAGACATTCATTTTTAGGGGTCGACTTTATTTGGAAATATCAAACTCCTCAGAGACTTATAATACCTATGTACACTCATAAACACATTAGTCAGTTAACCTATAAGTCTTCAATACACCAAAATCACTAAGGGGCACTGGATGCACTTACAATCTCCCCATTTTTGGTGATTGATGACAAATAGGTTAAGTTTTCAACGGGGATAAACATATGAAGTGTAAATAATGATATTGAGGAATTTGATTGCAATATATAGAAGAACTCCCCCTGAAGATGTGCATATTGAGGAATTTGCTTTGGATAGCAAATGCACATTGTAGAATAAAATCATGGAGATCTCCCCCAATATCTTGTAATCCATTCACGTATTTAACATATAATATGAAGAATTTGAAATGCATGATGGAAAATGATGTCTGACGAAATTCAGCATGCATGCATTAATGTACTTGAGGAAATAAGCATGCAGAAAGCAGTGCAAAAGTATCAGACCACCATCGGACTTAAGTTTACAACTCAACCAACAAACACTTCAGAAGAGCGAGAGTTGTAACTTAACGAAAATATAGCCCATATATAAGAGACCCGCTTGAAGACTAACTCAAATTTCTCCCCCTTTGTCATGAAATGTCCAAAGGGGATGAAACTTGAGGACTAAGGCCCCTGAAGAATATCATCATGAGGTTGATGGAGGAGCGCCAGCGTTGTCGGGGTCGTTTGTTGGTGTTGGGCCTGCCGCAGTGCTGTCGAGATCCTCAGCTTCATTCGTCTCACGCAATGAAGAATATGAACAGGTGACCAGCTGAGGAACTTTGACCTTCTTGAATTTCTTTGAAGGAGGATGAGACCAGTCAATGTTCTGCTGAAAGTCCGTCTACTTGAGGTCTTCATCACCGTAGAGATGAGAAAGTATGGCCCAAGTGCGATCGAAGATTTCATGCGCATGATAACGCTGAAGTATAGGGGATCGCAACAGTTTTCGAGGGTAGAGTATTCAACCCAAATTTATAGATTCAACACAAGGGGAGCCAAAGAATATTTGCAAGTATTAGCAACTGAGTTGTCAATTCAATCACACCTAGAGATCAGTTATCTACAACAAAGTGATCAGTAGCATAGTAATATGATAGCTTTGATAGTAGTGGTAGCAGCAACAGTAACGGTAACAATGATAGTAATAGTTTTGTAGCAGTGATAATAGTAACAGCAACAGTAGTAACTTAGCAAGATCAATATGTAGGAAAATCGTAGGCATTGGATCGGCGATTTGTTGGATGATATTCATCATGTGACAGTTACAACCTAGGGCGATACGACACTACCTCCAATTCATAAATATACTGTAGGCATGCATTCCATAAATAGTCATACGTGCTTATGAAAAGAACTTGCATGACATCTTTTTTCCTACCCTCCCGTGGCAGCGGGGTCCATAAGGAAACTAAGGGATATTAAGGCCTCCTTTTAATAGAGTACCGGAACAAAGCATTAGCACATACTAAATACATGCACTCCTCAAATTACGGTCATCACCGAAAAGTATCCCGCATATTGTCTCTACAGGGTTTAGAGATCATAACACGTTATAGGTGACTATGACTTGCAAGATCAGATCTAGGACATAGATATAATGGTGATAACATAAACAGTTCAGATCTGAATTCATGGCACTCGGGCCCAAAGTGCCAAGCATTAAGCATAGCAAAGTTATAACAACATCAATCTCAGAACATAGCGGATACTAGGGATCAAGCCCTAACAAAACTAACTCGGTTACATGATGAATCTCATCCAACTCCTCACCGACCAGCGAGCTTACGAAGGAATTACTCAGTCCCGGTGGAGAGCATCACGGAATTGGTGATGGAGGAGGGTTGGTGATGACGAAGACCGAAGATTCCCCTCTCCGGAGCCCCAAATGGACTCCAGATCTGGCCCCCCGATGAAGAACAGGAGGTGACAGTGGCTCTTTATCATGAAACGAGATAATTCTTCCTCCCTCATTTTCTCTCTGAAAATAGGATTTTATAGCGTCGGAGCTAGGGTATGCGGGGCCACCAGGTGGGCATAACCCACCTGGGCACGCTTGGAGGGGGGTGCGCCCTGGTGGGTTGTGCTCACCCAGGCCCCCCTTCGGTGGTTCTTGGCTCCAGTATTTTTCTTTATTTATATAAAAAATCCTCGCAAAGTTTCGTTCCAATCCGAGAACTTTTATTTCTGCACAAAAACAACACCATGGTAGTTCTGCTAAAAACATCTCCAGTCCAGGTTAGTTTCATTCAAATCATGCAAATTAGACTCCAAAACAAGAGGAGAAGTGTTAGGAAAAGTAGATACGACAGAGACGTATCAACTCCCCCAAGCTTAAACCTTTGCTTGTCCTCAAGCAATTCAGTTGATAAACTGAAAGTGAAAAGGAAAAACTTCTACAAACTCTTTTGCTATTGTTTACATAAATAAGCTTAAGCAGCACCCAGGTTATTAGCAAATATCATAACTAACCATGTCAACAATAACTCTTAGAAATTATATTAACTCATATCAATAGCATAAACAACTAGAGAGCAATAATAAGATATCTCAAATATCAACACTTTGTCAAAACAACCATAATATAATATGACAACCGTGGTATCTCGCTAGCCCTTTCTGAGACCGCAAAACATAAATGCAGAGCACCTCCAAAGTTCAAGCAGCGACTAAACATTGTAATTCATGGTCTAAAAGATCCAGTCATGCTAACACCGAACATTCACTACACACAATGCATGAGCATGACAACAATGCTCTCAGATCTGGCGCTTATTAGAGAAGGTGATGACTGAACATAAAAGTAAATAGATAGTCCCTTCGCAGAGGGAAGCAGTGATTTGCAGAGGTGCCAGAGCTCAAGGTTTTAAAACAGAGATAAATGTAATTTTGAGAGATGCACACTTCATATTTACTTCGCGACCATCAGTCATCAATATCTTCCATGCTAAACACATTAGTAGTGGTTCCCAAGCGGTAAAGTAAAGGTTATTACTTTGTAGGAGTTTTTGTTTGATTATTTGTAAGCTCTTTTCTTTTTGCAGTTGGGACTGGGAATCCCTATTACCGCACCTCTCGTGCAAGGACAAGTGAATAAACACTCGTCATGAGAATAACCCTTTTAGCATGGAAGATACTAACTACCTCCTGTCACTCTGTGAACAATCTAGACACACAAAAATGATATTTATTTGAAGTTTTTTGAGGTGGCACATGCAAATTTACTTAGGACGGCAGGGTAATACCACATATAGGTAGGTATGGTGGACTCATCTGGAATAACTTGGGTTCCAAGATTTTGATGCACAAGCAGTATTTCCGCTTAGTACATGCAAAGGCTAGCAATTAGGTTGGGAAGCGGCCAGCTAGAGAGCAACAATGGTCATGATCATACATTATGCATAATAGACATTGGATATCAGCATGAGTAGGATATGGACACCAGGAACATAAATAATAGAAGCTATGTTGGTTTTGATTCAACTACATGCATGAACATGTGCCAAGTCAAGCCACTCGAACATTCAGAGGAGGATACCATATCATTATACTACATCACAATCATTTTAACGCAATGTTGACATCCAAGATAAATCATTATCCACTCCTAGCTACTTATGCATGGTATGAGAAACTATAATCTCTAATTGTCATTGCAAACATGTTTGATCATAATAGGCTGAATCATGGATACTAGGTTAAACATATTTACAAAAATAGAACAAGTCGAGTTCATATCCATTTCTCTCTGCCACAGCCAGTTCATCAAATATCGTCATTATTGCCTTTCATTTGCACGACCGAACGATTTGAAAATAATAATAGTGCAAGAGTGCCATGGACTAAGCTGAAATCTGCAAAGATTTTATTCAAATGGAGAAGACAAGGTCATATGGTGTCTTTGTTAGATCAACAATAATGCATATGAGAGCCACTCAACATTTTCATCATGGTATTCTCCTCGGTATGACTCAATAGAAAGAAAAAGAAATTCATAGAAATAAACTAAAATGTTTTTGGAGTTTTTGGTTTTTCTTGAACGAGCAAATAAAACGGAAAAACAAAACGAGAAATACTATTTACATGGGAAAGCTCCCAACAAGTAAAAGAAGAATAAGGAATTTTTTGAGTTTTCTATTTAGTGCTACAACAATTTAAACTAGGAAGAAAAACTAAAAAGGAGCAGGAAATATATTTTTGGAGTTTCTCAAAGTTTTTCAAACACACAAGAAGAAAGTGAGAAAATAAATTTAGCATGGATAACAATGAAAGGGTGTGGACACCAAAAAATGAAATGAAATGTGTGAACACGAATGTAATGTCGGTGGAAATACGTACTCCCCCAAGCTTAGGCTTTTGGCCTAACTTGGTAATCAATCAGTAGCCTGCATAATGGTCGGAGTAATAGCTCATGGATGCTCTCAGTGCAGATGCCTCAGCCCGCCGTGCAACCACAACTGCCGTGTTATGAGCTCGGGCCTTGCTCTACAGAACAAAATATCTTCCCTTATTGTGAACATTAAAGAGAGCAGGTGCAGGCAAATATGTGTCCACAATGAAACTTTTATTAAACAACAAGTTGTAAGTGAAGTTGTGGGGTTCACCACTAAGGATCTTATGATGTTTCATAACATCAAAGTCCAAGTACTACGTGGGTAAAATAGGGTCATGAGGCCAAGGTGAAACACCCAACTTTCTTGCTAAACATGTGGCATAAATTCCACCATAAAAATATCCACTACCAGAGTTATGCTGCAACCTGCGTGCAACAATTACTCCAAGATTATAACTTTGGTCACTGGTGAGAGCGGTGCGTATGAGGATCAAGTCTAGGGCACAAAGTGTACTACAATCTTGTTTGCCTACAATGCATTTTACATTAAATAAAGCGAAGTACTGGATTACAGGGAAATGAATGCTTTATATTCTACCTTGCGTCACTCCCTAGTCTCACCATAGCAAAGACTAGTCAAGAATATCTCAAACTCAGACCTTGGTGGTTCGTCAAGCAAACCCCAGAATGGGATTTTGCAGCAGTAGGCAAATCTCTCTAGAGACATGGTAAATGGACTTCCATACCGTTTAAACGACACCCTAGACTCTCAGGGATGGAATTTAAATTCTTTGGTAAATTATTCGGTGAGGTTGAGGTGTTGGTTGCACTTATCTGAAATGTAGGGACCAAGTTTGGCATTGTGAACATACTGCTCAAATTCTTCCTTAATGCCTACACACACCATATAATCGTTGCATGGCCATAAGCACATTTTGGTGGCGGCATCTCGTATGGAACTTTCACTTGGTTCAACATAAGACCGATGAGCGGAGCTGCTAGTAGAAGATGCCTCCAAGGATCTCCTCCTCTAAGAACTCCTTCCAAAGAGATTCACCATATTCACGTACAATTTTCTGAAAATTTTTGGGCCACAAAAATTTATTAACAAAACTTCACAAGATTGAAAGCGACTACTCATAGGGATGCATAGAGGCCATAGCAAGCATTCAAACTAGTTAGAACTCTAAGAATTCAACATGCAAGCTCATCTACATCAGCACCAAGAGTAACTAATTATTCAAAATACAAACCACTAAAGCAAAAACTAATTGGACCAACGGAGGAGTCACATACCAAGCAACAATCCCCCGAAACAGTTTCAGAAATGGAGCTTCGAGTAAAGAGATCGAAATCCATGGGTTCAGGAGCAAGAACACAAGAGAGAGAGAGCGATGGTGATTTTTTTCTGGAGGTAGGTGGTGATGTGGGATGAAGAGATAAGTGAGGGGGCTCACGTGGGGACCACAACCCACCAGGGCGCGCCTGGGGGTCTTGGCGCGCCCAGGTGGGTTGTGCCCACCTGGTGCACCTCCCTCTGATGTTATTTACACCAAAAATTCTTAAATAAACAAAAAAAATCGTATCAAAATATCAGAGCATTATGAGAACTTTTATTTTGGGTCATTTTTATTACACTAAAATTTCAGAAAACACACAAAACATGGCATTTTATTTTATTTAACTAATAAAACAAAAAAGGTAGGTACATAAGGTAGTGCTCACTAAATTCATCGACTTCATACCTCTCAAAAATTATCAATTAATAAGGTTGATCAAGTCTTATAAACAACCACTTTCGATTAGCATGAAACCGAAGAACTTTTGTAAATCACTAAGTTACCTCAACGGGGATATGAATGTCCCCAACAATAAGCATTTCATATTTATTTTTAACAATAGGTAGAGGTAGTTGAAAACTTCCAATAATGATTCTCGAAGATTTTTCAATAACATTAATACCATGCACTTGGAATTGTTTCTTCAGAAAGTGCACCGTATGCTCATTACCATTGATATGAAAAGTGACCTTGCTTTTATTGCAATCAGTAACAGCCCCTACAATATTCAAGAATGGTCTACCAAGGATAATAGACATGTTGTCGTCCTTGGGCATCTCAAGTATAACAAAGTCAGTCAAAATAGTAGCATTAACAACAACAACGGGCACATCCTCACAAATACCGATAGGTATGTGATAGGTCTCCAACGTATCTATAATTTTTGATTGTTCCATGATATTATATTATCTGTTTTGGATGTTTTATATGCATTAATATGCTATTTTATATTATTTTTGGGACTAACCTATTAACCTAGAGCCCAGTGCCAGTGCCAGTTCCTGTTTTTCCTTGTTTTTGAGTTTCGCAGAAAAGGAATACCAAACAGAGTCCAAACGTAATAAAACCTTTGCAATGATTTTCTTGGACCAGAAGACAACCATGAGACTTGGAGATGAAGTCAGAAGATCCACGAGGCGGCCACAAGGACGGAGGGTGCGCCCCCACCCTTGTCGGCCCCTCATGCACTCCCTGACCTAGTTTCTGCGCCTATATATTCCCATATATCCCCAAGCAGGGGCATCCACAAAAACACTTTTCCATCGCCGCAACCTTCTGTACTCGTGAGATCCCATCTAGGGGCCTTTTCCGGCATCCTGCCGGAGGGGGATTCGATCATAGAGGGCTTCTACATCGACTCTACTGCCCTTCTGATGAAGCATGAGTAGTTTACCTTAGACCTACGGGTCCATAGCTAGTAGCTAGATGGCATCTTCTCTCTCTTTGATTCTCGATACCATGTTCTCCTCGATGTTCTTGGAGATCTATTTGATGTAATACTCTTTTGCGGTGTGTTTGCCGAGATTCGATGAATTGTGGATTTATGGTTGTCAGATTCAGGGCTCCGCAGACCCTTGATAGATTCGAACACTGGGGTGCATGAGAAGAACTCAACCTCCTCAGTCTGCCTACTCGTCGATCTCTTGGCCTAGCTTGATGAACTAGAAGGAAATGGAACAAGGCAGTTTACCCAGGTTCGGGCCACCTTGCGGTGTAATACCCTACTCCTGCTTTGTGGTGGATTGGCCTCAAGGTGGGCTGAGGATGAACTAGTACAGTGGGAGAACAACCTCAGGAGGTGTGTTCTTGTGCTGGTGAGGGAGAGGATGGTCTGAATGATCCTCCGTCTCTGCCTCGTCCTCCTCTTCCTTGTTGTCCCCCCATATAAGATGGTGTCTAGGCTATACTTATAGTGGCCTTGGTCCTCTTCCCCCAAAGCGAAGGCAGGAAGGGATCCCACAACGGCCAAATTCGAAGGAAGACAACTAGTACATCTTATCCTGACAAAAGGTGGTATTCGCCTGCAAAGTCTCTAGTTGTAACGCCGTGGTGGGCTCGGCGATGACCTCCGTCCTGGCGGTCTTGGTCTTGTTGCATAGGAATGGAAACCTTTGGTTGATGCCTCGGGACTCCGCGCCTGCGCTTGCCTCTTTAGCACCAAATAGGAAATTGTTGTACTGTGCCCGCTGGCGCCCGCCTGGCCTTGGTCATCATGGCTTGCGTCATATGAACCTCACGAGGTGAGGGCTTGCATAGAAGTCTCCGCTCCTCAGGAGCCAGCCTAAGGAGGCCGCTCCATCTGGAGGTCTTGGCGTCGTCCAGCTCGTGAGGCTTGGCCCCTTGGGAGGGTCTTGTGTTGTTGATGCTGAAGGTGGGTCGTACCAGGCCATCAATGGTGCCACGCCATGGGCCGCAGGCAGGCAAGTCTGGGTACCCCCATTCCCAAAACACCAACAGTAGCCCCTAGGCCCAAGGCGTGCTTGGACTTGGCTTCTAGGCGAAGCCAAGGGGCACGGGCGGAGCGCCGCAGGCCCCAACCGCTTGTGGCCTCGGTCGACGCATGGCGCTTGATGGGATGTGGGCATCTCCGCTTCCCCATGCAGCCTTGGCAACCATCCTGGGCTGACAAAAAGGCTGGCATCTGCCGTGAGCCTTCATTGCCTTCCCTTTGTCTTGCTCCAGATCCCCTTCTCTCCCCGCTCAAAGCATCTCCAGATCTGCCTACCTCTCCGGACTTGCCACCGATGGCGACCGAGAAAGCGAAGCCCTCCGCTTCTGCTGCGCGCTCGGCCTTCTCATTCGAGCCGGCCCTCAGTGCATCCTCCATCACTAAGGAGAAGCATCTCGCCGCCATGCTCCCGCTGACGGCGAGTGATGCCAATGAGGGGCAGGAGACGCCGCTCCAGGTCGGCTCCGCAAATCCGAAAACCTTGGGGGAAACCTTCTACCCCTTCTTTCTGCACAACGTCTTCGCTGGGCTCACCCCCTTCTCCAACTTCTTCTTCACCATACTCAACCATTACCAGATCCATGCCCTTCATCTTCATCCCAACTCCATCCTCCTCTTGTTAATCTTCACCTTCTATTGTGAGGCATTTGTGGGGGTGGCGCCCTCCGTTACACTGTTCCGCCACTTCTTGTACCTCCGGATGGGCAACGCCAAGTGCTCCGGGTGCGCCTGCTTCATCGCAGGTAATGGCAAGAAGGTGGAGGACTTCCAACACAAGTGGATCTTCATGGTTCATGCACGCCAAGCGCTCCCACGCTCGGCTGGAGCTGCCGACTCCGTTGCCGGTGAAGCTGGATCGGTGGGCTTACGAGAAGCTCACCGATCCCTGGGAAGAGCTATTGCTGGAGAAGATGATAGCGGACCTGAAGGCAGAGAAGCTGACAGGGGCCATGATCGTCAGGGAGTTTCTGACGCAGCGCCTGGCTCCGCTCCAGGCGCACTCGCGCCCTCTGTGGAGCCTCAAGGGCGCGGAAGACGAACTCCGGCTGCGCCCGAGCGACCTGTCTAACGAGGAGTTGAGCAAGGCCATGCGCACCTTGCTCGAGAAGGACCAGGTCGTCCTCCCAGCAGCATACCTCCCGCTGTACCACCGCGACGACGGAGTGCAGGTAGTCACCACCATGCCCATCTTCAACGAGCGGGGGCTCGTGTCGCTAAAGCCCTCCCAGCCCCGTAGCTCCCCGGTGCCGGTGTCCTCTCACGAGCACTCTGAGGAGGAGGAAGAGGAGGGGGACTCAGAGGCAACCTTGGAGGGGGTGGGGGAGACCTCTCCGCTGTGGCAGAGCGATCTCCTCCGCGTCCTCTCCGATCATGACGACACCAGTGAGTACCTGGTCGAAGGATCACCACGCTCCATCAGGGTCGCCACGAGGTCTAGGGGCGCCTCCCTGAGGAAGCTGAAGTAGGGGACCCCAAAGAAGGGCGGGACGACATCGTTCCCCAGGACGACGCCCCCACCTTGTCGTCGGCCGCCACCGTCACAGAGCCGACCGCCGCGCACTCGTCCACTCTTGAGAGCGCATCGGGGCTTGTGCCCAGGAAGCTCGGGGGAACTGCGCTCCTGGGTAGGAAGAGGGCGTACGTTGCCAAGGACCAGTAAGTGCTTCACCTTGTCTTTGCTTCCTACTCTTCATGCAGTACCCAGACATTTTCCTCTTGATGGCCAGGCTGACATCGACGACGAAGAGGAAGAAGGAGGAGGCCAGGGCCTCCGAGGCCAAGTGGCCTGCCGTGGCCACGACAACTTCGATGCAGAAATAAGAGGCCTCCTCGTGTCCTCGTATGACAAGGTTGGCCTCTGGAGGCTTGGGGGCCCAGCCTCTGGAGAAGACCGCCTCCGCG
Organism: Triticum dicoccoides; assembly: GCF_002162155.2. Classification (NCBI taxonomy): domain Eukaryota; kingdom Viridiplantae; phylum Streptophyta; class Magnoliopsida; order Poales; family Poaceae; genus Triticum; species Triticum dicoccoides. Next base: position 175,975,026 of record NC_041388.1, read on the forward strand.
GCTAAGCTGACTCCTGAGGAGCCCGTCCTCAGCGCACCTGTTGGGAGTCCGAGGGCTCCGGAGCCCTCGGCCGTCCTTTCTGTCGTTGCTTTACCAGCCCCGGCGTTGGTGCCGCCTCCTCCCCAAGCTGTCAGGCAGGATGGACCATGGTTCTTCTACCATGCCCAGCGCTCTGGTGGAAGCCTTCTCCGCGCTGGACTGGCTTCGGGCTGATCTTCGGGGCGCCGACTGGTGCATGGCAGCGGACCGCCTGGGGCTGGTCTCGGGGTGGCTCCAGGCCGACTCGTCCGTCAGGACAGCCTAGGGTTAGGCCGAGGCCGCCACCGAGGAGGGCAGGAAGGTGGCCGGCATGGCCGCAACTGCTCGCGATGCAGCGTTGGTCGATGCAGCAGCCGCCGAGAAGTGCTACTATGCGGCGGAGGCCAAGCTGAGGTCCCTCCGTGACGAGCAAGCCACCTGCGACCGCCAGCTCGAGGAGCAGGAAGAGAAGCTGAAAACCCAGGAGACCGCACTCACCGATTGCGGCGCCGAGCTAGAGCAGGCAGCCCAAGAACAGGCCATGGAGCGCAGTCACGTGGAGAAGCTGAAGGAGGAGGTGGGGGCGGCCCAGGCATCTCATACCAAGCTCGTCTCCGAGGAGAAGGACCGACTAGAGGACATGGAGAAACTCCTTACCGCGGCTGAGAAGGCGGCCACTGTGGGATGCAACGCCTTCGTCTCCATCGAGCTGAGGTCCTGCAAGGCACTACAGGACCTTTACAGGGAGGTGTACAAGAAGCCGCTGGCGACTCCTGAGGAAGGCCCCGCCAGGATGCTCCCCAAGCTTGCCGTGGTTCTCGAGGGCATCGTCGTTGGAGTGGGCCCCATGGTGGAGGGAGAGGCTCGCGCGCTTTTTACCTAGGCCGCGATCCACACCTTCAGCTACCTCCATCTTCGGGACCCCAGCTTTGACCTTGGCGTGCTGCTCGAACCTGTGGATCCTTAGCTTCGCGATGACACCACCGAGGCTATGAAGAAGTCGGTGGAGGCCCTGTTGCAAAAGTTCCTCTGCGTCGACCCTGCAGCCACGACCGATGGCAAGGACAACGACATTGTCGATGTTGGCCTCCCTAGGCGGGCGACGGTGGTGTCTACTACCTCTTGAGCACTGCGTTGGATTTCCCCGAAGAGGAGAGGATGATGCAACAAAGTAGCATAAGTATTTCCCTCAGTTTTTGAGAACCAAGGTATCAATCCAGTAGGAGGCTACGATCGAGTCCCTCATACCTACACAAAAACAATAGCTCAACGCAACCAATGCACTTAGGGGTTGTCAATCCCTTCACGGTCACTTACGAAAGTGAGATGTGATAGAGATGATAAATAATATTTTTGGTATTTTTGGTATAGAGATGCAAAGTAAAAAGTAAAAGCAAAGTAAAAGCAAAGCAATAATAAAGTGATGGAGATTGATATGATGAGAAAGAGACCCGGGGGCCATAGGTTTCACTAGTGGCTTCTCTCAAGAGCATAAATATTCTACGGTGGGTGAACAAATTACTATTGCGCAATTGATAGAATTGAGCATAGTTATGAGAATATCTAGGTATGATCATGTATATAGGCATCACGTCTGAGACAAGTAGACCGAAACGATTCTGCATGTACTACTATTACTCCACTCATCGACCGCTATCCAGCATGCATCTAGAGTATTAAGTTAAAAACAGAGTAACGCCTTAAGCAAGATGACATGATATAGAGGGATAGTTTCATGCAATATGATAAAAACCCCATCTTGTTATCGTCGATGGCAACAATAGAATACGTGCCTTGCTGCCCCTTCTGTCACTGGGAAAGGACACCGCAAGATCGAACCCAAAGCTAAGCACTTCTCCCATGGCAAGAAAAACCAATCTAGTAGGCCAAACCAGACTGTTAATTCGAAGAGACTTGCAAAGATAACCAATCATACATAAAAGAATTCAGAGAAGATTCAAATATTATTCATAGATAGACTTGATCATAAACCCACAATTCATCGGTCTCAACAAACACACCGCAAAAAGAAGATTACATCGAATAGATCTCCACGAGAGAGGGGGAGAACATTGTATTGAGATCCAAAAAGAGAGAAGAAGCCATCTAGCTACTAGCTATGGACCCGTAGGTCTGAAATAAACTACTCACACTTCATCAGAGGGGCTTGGATGATGATGTAGAAGCCCTCCGTGATCGATGCCCCCTCCGGCGGAGCCCCGGAACAGGCCCCAAGATGGGATCTCATGGATACAGAAAGTTGCGGCAGTGGAATTAGGTTTTTGGCTCTGTCCTCGATCGTTTGGGGGTACGTGGATATATAGGAGGAAGAAGTACGTCGGTGGAGCTTCGAGGGGCCCACGAGGCAGGGGGCGCGCCTAGGGGGGGGGGGCGCCCTCCACCCTCGTGACCGCCTCGTGGCTTTCTCTTAACGGAGGGTCCAAGTCTCCTGGATCCTATATGATGAGAAAATCACGTTTCCGAAGGTTTCATTCCATTTGGACTCCGTTCGATATTCCTTTTCTTCGAAACCCTAAAACAGGCAAAAAACAACAATTCTGGGCTGGGCCTCCGGTTAATAGGTTAGTCCCAAAAATAATATAAAAGTGGATAATAAAGCCCAATAATGTCTAAAATAGTAAATAATATAGCATGGAGCAATCAAAAATTATAGATACGTTGCAGACGTATCAAGCATCCCCAAGCTTAATTCCTGCTCGTCCTCGAGTAGGTAAATGATAAAAACAGAATTTTTGATGCGGAGTGCTACTTGGCATAATTTTAATGTAATTCTTCTTAATTGTGGTATGAATATTCAGATCCGAAAGATTCAAGACAAAAGTTCATATTGACATAAAAATGATAATACTTCAAGCATACTAACTAAGCAATTATGTCTTCTCAAAACAACATGGCCAAAGAAAGTTCATCCCTACAAAATCATATAGTTTAGTCATGTTTCATTTCATCACACAACAATGCTATCATCATGCACAACCCCGATGACAAGCCAGGCAATTGTTTCATACTTTAGTAATCTCAAACCTATAAACTTTCACGCAATATATGAGCGCGAGCCATGGACATAGCACTATGGGTGGAATAGAATATAATGGAGGGGGGTTATGTGGAGAAGACAAAAAATGAGAAAGTCTCACATCAACGAGGCTAATCAATGGGCTATGGAGATGCCCACCGATTGATGTTAATGCAAAGAGTAGGGATTGCCATGCAACTGATGCACTAGAGATATAAATGTATGAAAGCTCAACAAAAGAAACTAGTGGGTGTGCATCCAACTTGCTTACTCACGAAGACCTAGGGCACTTGAGGAGGACCATTATTGGAATATACAAGCCAAGTTCTATAATGAAAAATTCCCACTAGTATATGAAAGTGATAACATGAGAGACTCTCTACTATTAAGATCATGGTGCTACTTTGAAGCACAAGTGTGGTAAAAGGATAGTAACATTGTCCCTTCTCTCTTTTTCTCTCATTTTTTGGGCCTTTTTTGTGGCCTTTCTCTTTTTGGGGGGCCTTCTTTTTTTATGGCCTTTCTCTTTTTTTATTCCTCACTTGGGACAATGCTCTAATAATGATGATCATCACACTTCTATTTATTTACAACTCAATGATTACAACTCGATACTAGAACAAAGATGACTCTATATGAATGCCTCCGGCGGTGTCCCGGGATATGCAATGAACCAAGAGTGACATGTATGAAAGAATTATGAATGGTGGCTTTGCCACAAATTCTATGTCAACTACATGATCATGCTAAGCATTATGACAATGATGAATGTGTCATGATGAACAGAATGATGGAAAGTTGCATGGCAATATATCTCGAAATGGCTACGGAAATGCCATAATAGGTAGGCATGGTGGCTATTTTGAGGAAGATATAAGGAGGTTTATGTGTGAACGAGCGTATCATATCACGGGATTTGGATGCACCGGCGAAGTTTGCGCCAACTCTCAATGTGAGAAAGGGCAATGCACGGTACCGTAGAGGCTAGCAAGGATGGAAGGGTGAGAGTGCGTATAATCCATGGACTCAACATTAGTAATAAAGAACTCACATACTTATTGCAAAAATCTACAAGTCATCAAAAACCTCGGTACTACGCGCATGCTCCTAGGGGGATAGATTGATAGGAAAAGACCATCGCTCGTCGCCGACCGCCACTCATAAGGAAGACAATCAAATAACACCTCATGTTTCAAATTTGTTGCATACCATTTACCATACATGCATGATACGGGACTTGCAAACCTCAACACAAGTATTTCTCAATTTCACAACTACTCAACTAGCATGACTTTGATATTATTACCTCCATATCTCAAAACAATCATCAAGCATCAAACTTTTCTTAGTATTCAACATACTCATACGAAAGTTTTATTATTAATCTTGCATACCAAGCATATTAGGATTTTAAGCAAATTACCATGTTATTAATACTCTCAAAATAATCTAAGTGAAGCATGAGAGATCAATAGTTTCTATAAAACAAATCCACCACCGTGCTCTAAAAGATATAAGTGAAGTACTAGAGCAAAATTATAAAGCTCAAAAGATATAAGTGAAGCACATAGAGTATTCTATCAAATTCTAAATCAAGTATGGCTCTCTCAAAAGGTGTGTACAGCAAGGATTATTATGGTAGACTAACAATCAAAGACTCAAATAATAAAATACGCTCCAAGCAAAACACATATCATGTGGTGAATAAAAAAATAGCTCCAAGTAAAGTTACCGATAGAAGTAGACGAAAGAGGGGATGCCTTCTGGGGCATCCCCAAGATTTGGCTTTTAGGTGTCCTTAGATTATATTGGGGGTGCCATGGGCACCCCCAAGCTTAGGCTCTTGCCACTCCTTGTTCCATAATCCATCAAATCTGTACCCAAAATTTGAAAACTTCACAACACAAAACTTAAAGTAGAAAATCTCGTGAGCTCCGTTAGCAAAAGAAAACAAAAGACCACTTCAAGGTACTGTAATGAACTCATTCTTTATTTATATTGGTGTTAAACCTACTGTATTCCAACTTCTCTATGTATTATAAACTATTTTACTAGCCATAGATTCATCAAAATAAGCAAACAACACACGAAAAACAGAATCTGTCAAAAACAGAACAGTCTGTAGTAATCTGTAGCTAGCGCAAGATCTGGAACCCCAAAAATTCTAAAATAAATTTCTGGACGTGAGGAATTTATCTATTAATAATCTTCAAAAAGAATTAACTAAATAGCACTTTCCAAATAAAAATTAAAGCAGTTCTTGTGAGCGCTAAAGTTTCTGTTTTTTACAGCAAGTTCAACAAGATTTTCCCCAAGTCTTCCCAACGGTTCTACTTGGCACAAACACTAATTAAACACAAAAAACACAACCAAAACAGAGGCTAAATAATTTATTTATTACTAAATAGGAGCAAAAAACAAGGAATAAAAATAAAATTGGGTTGCCTCCCAACAAGCGATATCGTTTAATGCCCCTAGCTAGGCATAACAAGCAAGAATAGATCTAGGTATTGCCATAATAGTAAGATAGATTATTAAAACTCATTTCATATTCTCTACTTTCAGCAGCAAGTTTTATTTGAGGCAAGAAAAAGTAACCAAAAGGGCTAAATTTAACGGGACAAAAGTCTCCAAGATCAACCTTGGGAGGTATAGGTTCCTCCTTTGGTCCTTCGTATTGCACAACCAATTCATCATTATAAGCATTCTTTTGACAGAACTTTGTGAGCCTATATTCAAGAGAATATCCCAATTCATTATCTCGAATCGCTAAATCATCATTAAGTTCAGAAATTCTATCAACTAAAACATTGGTAGGAACCCTTTTTCTAAGATTTTCATTGAAAGCAACATAGTCTAGAGATTGAAAACGCATTATTTCTTCTTGATCAAAGAGGATAGTCTCTATGGGAGGACGGCCAACATCCACCCTATAATGCGCAAAGATTTCTTTGGCCTCTTTTATTATGAATCGAAACTCATGAGCCAAAAATATAGTAACGACATGCTTAACAGAAGAATGCTCAATATTAGAAAATTCTAGGAAAATCCTTTCTATGGAAGGATGCAAGTGCATGAATTGCCTCTCAAGTTCAACTACAAGCATGGCAATAGCGTCCGCAAGACTACTAGTTCTATGAAGAATAGAACTACCCATAGAAGGTAAAGCACCGACACAAGTAAAGAAATATTGAATAACTCCTTTTCCAATAATATTACCGCTACCAACACAGAATCTTTTTATATGTGAGAAAGTGGGTTCTTTAGTAGAAGCATCAAAATTATTATCAACAATAGTATCCCCAATTTCAGACATAGAGGCAGAAGGTAAAGAACTAGCCATAACGACAAGCGAGCAAACTAACACACAAGCAAACAAAAAGCAAACAGGCAAAAATAGGCAAATGGAGAGGGAGGATAGAGAGAGAGAGAGGGGGCGAATAAAATGGCAAGGGTGAAGTGGGGGAGAGGAAAACGAGAGGCAAATGGCAAATAATGTAGTGCGGGAGATAGGGATTGTGATGGGTACTTGGTATGTTGACTTTTGCGCAGACTCCCCAGCAACGGCGCGAGAATTCTTCTTGCTACCTCTTGAGCACTGCGTTGGATTTCCCCGAAGAGGAGAGGATGATGCAGCAAAGTAGCATAAGTATTTCCCTCAGTTTTTGAGAACCAAGGTATCAATCCAGTAGGAGGCTACGCTCGAGTCCCTCATACCTACACAGAAACAATAGCTCAACGCAACCGATGTGCTTAGGGGTTGTCAATCCCTTCACGGTCACTTACGAAAGTGATATTTGATAGAGATGATAAATAATATTTTTGGTATTTTTGGTATAGAGATGCAAAGTAAAAAAGTAAAAGCAAAGTAAAAGCAAAGAAATAATAAAGTGATGGAGATTGATATGATGAGAAAGAGACCCGGGGCCATAGCTTTCACTAGTGGCTTCTCTCAAGATCATAAGTATTCTACGGTGGGTGAACAAATTACTGTTGAGCAATTGAAAGAATTGAGCATAGTTATGAGAATATCTAGGTATGATCATGTATATAGGCATCACGTCCGAGACAAGTAGACCGAAACGATTCTGCATCTACTACTATTACTCCACTCATCGACCGCTATCCAGCATGCATCTAGAGTATTAAGTTAAAAACAGAGTAACGCCTTAAGCAAGATGACATGATGTAGAGGGATAGTTTCATGCAATATGATAAAAAACCCATCTTGTTATCCTCGATGGCAACAATAGAATACGTGCCTTGCTGCCCCTTCTGTCACTGGGAAAGGACACTGCAAGATTGAACCCAAAGCTAAGCACTTCTCCCATGGCAAGAAAACCAATCTAGTAGGCCAAACCAAATTGATAATTCGAAGAGGCTTGCAAAGATAACCAATCATAGATAAAAGAATTCAGAGAAGATTCAAATATTATTCATAGATAGACTTGATCATAAACCCACAATTGATTGGTCTCAACAAACACACCGCAAAAAGAAGATTACATCGAATAGATCTCCACGAGAGAGGGGGAGAACATTGTATTGAGATCCAAAAAGAGAGAAGAAGCCATCTAGCTACTAGCTATGGACCCGTAGGTCTGAAATAAACTACTCACACTTCATCGGAGGGGCTTGGATGATGATGTAGAAGCCCTCTGTGATCGATGCCCCCTCCGGCGGAGCTCTGGAACAGGCCCAAGATGGGATCTCATGGATACAGAAAGTTGCCGTGGTGGAATTAGGTTTTTGGCTTTGTCCCCGATCGTTTGGGGGTACGTGGATATATATAGGAGGAAGAAGTACGTCGGTGGAGCTTCGAGGGGCCCACGAGGCAGGGGGCGCGCCCTAGGGGGGGGTGCCCTCCACCCTCGTGACTGCCTCGTGGCTTTCTTGATGGAGGGTCCAAGTCTCCTGGATCTTATCTGATGAGAAAATCACGTTTCCGAAGGTTTCATTCCGTTTGGACTCCGTTTGATATTCCTTTTCTTCGAAACCCTAAAACAGGAAAAAAAACAACAATTCTGGGCTAGGCCTCCGGTTAATAGGTTAGTCCCAAAAATAATATAAAAGTGGATAATAAAGCCCAATAATGTCTAAAATAGTAGATAATATAGCATGGAGCAATCAAAAATTATAGATACGTTGGAGACGTATCAGCGTCCAAGGCTGAGGGAGAGGCTCGAAGGCGGCGCTCCTCCCTATTTTAATCCTACAACATTTATCGTGCCTCGTGGAGGCATAAGAACTCATGCTTTGAGCTTTTAAGGGACAATAGGTTTTGTAATAATTTGCTAGGGTTCCAAGATTTCCTTTCCGTTTGCATAGTGTTCTGTGTCGGCAGGGCCTGGCCCCGCGCATACCTCAGCCGCCGCTGGATCACCAGGATGAGACCAAGGGGTGATGGGCTACGTGACCAGTGAGGCTCCTGAGTCGCGATGCTCAGGAGTACCCTTTGATGTACGAACAACCCTCAGGAAGGAGATGCGTGTGTGTCTTAGCATTCTCCGTCGGCAAGGCCCGGCCCCGCACATACCTCAGCAGCCGTTGGGGCACCCGGATCACCAGGACGATTCCAAGGGGTAAGGGGCTACGTGACCAGTGAGGCTCCTGAGTCGCGATGCTCAGGAGCCCCCTTGATGTACGAACGACCCTCCATACCTTTCCTCGCCAAGATCTCACTCGGGAGGGGCGCACAAAGACCAGGTCCGAGGGTCCTGGCGAGGTGGCGTGCGCCAGGCATGACCTGAGCGTAGCCCTCGTGCCCAGCCCCCTCGTGTGACTCTCGAGGGAAAATCAGTGCGGTGAGGCTGAGCAGCGAGCCTAATGGCTCTCCCGAGGTTACTACAGCCGTTAGGCTACCCTCAGTTGTTTATTCACCAGCGCGGAGCATGGTGCTTCCGCTCTTGCACGGGCATAGCCGCTCCTCGACAGTGTCGTCCGCCAGCGCGGAGCATGGGGATTCCACTGGTACGTGGGTGGGAGCTCCCTCTAAGGGGAGACTCTGGGGCGTGTACATCCCCGCCCTGACACATGGCTTGCATGGCAGGGCTGGAGGAGGTGTGTATGGGCACTCGTGAGCCAGCGCGGGACTCACGAGGCCCTACCTCAAGGCGGGTTGCGCCAGAATTTGATTCGAAACACTTGTGATAGTCCTGCGAGATGGTTAGGCAGCCTGCACCGAGTGAATCTCCTGAGGTTATCGCATGAGAAGGCCAAACACCAACGACCCTAGGAGGTGACGTGAACGGGGCTGGCCCGCCAGACAGAGCTCAGCCGTTGGGTTTGTCGACGCTGCAGGGACGAACCCGAGCACAGATGCCGTGCCCAGTCTTCTCATGCGGAAGTCCTAAAGAAAGACAACAGGTGCGCGCTCCCACAGTGGTGAGGCACCGGGTCATGCGCCCTAACTTATCCGCCCCCGATTAGCTCATGCGAGAACAAGGCACCAAGGACCATGGGAGGTGACGTGCACGGGAGCTGGCCCACGAGCCAGAGCTCATCCACTTGGGTTTAGTGACGCTGCAGGGACAGATCCGAGCATAGACGCCGTGCTAGTCCTTAATCATGAGGCAGGCGTGGGTGGGTTTGCAAGGGCGTATGATGTTCATGGCGACGAAGCACCGGATAGACAAGTGATAATCATAAAGCAACTCATGGAAGAGGGTAAAGCCAGTTCTAATAGATGCAAAGAATGATACATGCCGTAGGGCGGACCCACACAGCCTGGGGATAATGCAGCCCGAGGGTTGCCCCCAATTGAACAAACCAAAAAGTGTCACCTAGCACCGTTGCTGAAGAGGTGTTGAAGTAGCTGAAGACGCATGCTACAGAAGTCGTTCCTCATGAGCCGTCCAGGTCCTAAACCTCGTGAGGCTCCGGAGGCCCGAGGGGATCGCGAGGATCCATTGCCACCTCCAGTAGGATCGCCTGGTGCCTAGCCTCATGAGCTGCCAGAACGCCCGCATGTGGCGCTGGTGCGTGGCATCCATGTTCAGCAAACCGAAAGGCCTACGAGCGTAGGTGTGAGGTGGGCCCTCGCACCGGTCAATCGTGGGGCGGCCAGAAGATCTCCTGAGACGGGGACCTGTTGAGCCCTGGGATGTTGACGCAGTCGCGCAGCTCGCTACCCTCGCCGGGGAAGGGATCCGCGCTGGGTGGTGCAGGGCGACGCTCGCCTCGCATAGCTCTTGCCTCCTGAAGCTCCTTGGTTGCCTTGGTGATGAACTCCTGGGCGCCTGGAGCCTCGCGCCCCGGGCTCTCCCCGCGGAAGCACGTGTTGAAGCATGCCTCCACATGGTGCCCGAGCGCCTCCCTCGTGACGTTGGCTAGGTCAGAGGCCCTCCAGAGGAGAGCCCCCAAGCCCAGCCTGAGGGGGGCACCGGGCGTGCCTTCCTATGAGAGAGGGGAAGGCGCCCCGTCAGTGGGTGCTACCTCTTGAGCTTGCATTGGTTTTCCCTTGAAGAGGAAAGGGTGATGCAACAAAGTAGAGTAAGTATTTCCCTCAGCTTTTGAGAACCAAGGTATCAATCCAGTAGGAGACAACTTACAAGCCACCGAATACCTGCACAAACAAACACCAACTTGCACCCAACGTGATAAAGGGGTTGTCAATCCCTTCACGGTTATTTGCAAAGTGAGATCTGATATAGATGGATAACTGGTAAAGTAATATTTTGGTATTTTTAGTTTATAGTCCGGAAAGTAAAGGATTGCAAAGAAAGTAAATAGGAAACTAAAATTGTAGATCGGAAACTTATATGATGGAAAATAGACCCCGGGGCCATAGGTTTCACTAGAGGCTTCTCTCAAGATAGAAAATATTACGGTGGGTGAACAAATTACTGCCGAGCAATTGATAGAAAAGCGCGAAGTTATGACGATATCTAAGGCAATGATCATGAATATGGCATCATGTCCGTATCAAGTAGACCGACTCCTGCCTGCATCTACTACTATTACTCCACACATCGACCGACTCCTGCCTGCATCTAGAGTATTAAGTTCATGAAGAATAGAGTAACGCATTAAGTAAGATGACATGATGTAGCGGGATAAACTCAAGCAATATGATGAAAAACCCATCTTGTTATCCTTGATGGCAACAATACAATACGTGTCGGTTCCCCTTCTGTCACTAGGATCGAGCACCGCAAGATTGAACACAAAGCTAAGCACTTCTCCCATTGCAAGAAAAACCATTCTAGTTGTCCAAACCAAATTGATAGTTCGAAGAGACTTGCAAAGATATCAAATCATGCATAAAATAAGAGGAGATTTAAATAATATTCATAGATAAGCTGATCATAAATCCAAATTCAACGGATCTCGGCAAACATACTACAAAAAGTATTACATTGAATATATCTCCAAGAACATCGAGGAGAACATGGTATTGAGAATCAAAGAGAGAAAAGAAGCCATCTAGCTACTAGGTATGGTCCCGTAGGTCTGTGGTAAACTACTCACGCTTCGTCGGAGAGGCAATAGTGTTGATGTGGAAGCCCTCCGTGATCGAATCCCCCTCTGGCAGGACACCGGAAAAGGCCCCTAGATGGGATCTCATGGGTACAAAAGGTTACGTCGGTGGAAAAGTGGTTTCGTGGCTCCCCTGGAAGGTTTTGGGGTATTTGAGAATATATAGGCGGAAGAAATAGGTCGGTGGAGTCACGAGGGGCCCACAAGGGTGGGGAGCACACCCTACCCCCTGGGCGCACCTCCTGACCTTGTGGCCGCCTTGTGGCTTTCCTAACGTGCACTCCAAGCCGTCTGGATGTCTTCTGGTCCAAGAAAAATCATCACGAAAGTTTCATTCCGTTTGGACTCCGTTTGGTATTCCTTTTCCGCGAAACTCTAAAGCAAGGAAAAAACAGGAACTGACACTGGGCTCTAGGTTAATAGGCTAGTCCCAAAAATAATATAAAATAGCATATTAATGCATATAAAACATCCAAAACAGATAATATAATAGCATGGAAAAATAAAAAATTATAGATGCATTGGAGACGTATCAGGCATCCCCAAGCTTAATTCATGCTCGTCCTCGAGTAGATAAATGATAAAACAAATTTTTTATGTGGAATGCTACCTAACATATTTATCCATGTAATTCTCTTTATTGTGGCATAAGTGTTCAGATCCGTATGATTCAAAACAAAAGTTTAATATTAACATAAAAACAATAATACTTCAAGCATACTAACAAAACAATTATGTCTTCTCAAAGTAACATGGCCAAAGAAAGCTTATCCCTACAAAATCATATAGTCTGTCTATGCTCCATTTTCATCACAAAATATTTAAATCATGCACAACCCCGATGACAAACCAAGCAATTGTTTCATAATTCTGACGTTCTCAAACATTTTCAACTTTCACGCAATACATGAGCGTGAGCCATGGACATAGCACTATAGGTGGAATAGAAGGTGGTTGTGGAGATGACAAAAAAGAGGGAGATAGTCTCACATCAACTAGGCGTAACAATGGGCTATGGATATGCCCCATCAATAGGTATCAATGTGAGTGAGTAGGGATTGCCATGCAGTGGATGCACTAGAGCTATAAGTTTATGAAATCTCAAAAAGAAAATTAAGTGGGTGTGCATCCAACTCGCTTGCTCACGAAGACCTAGGGAAATTTGAGGAAGCCCATCATTGGAATATACAAGCCAAGTTCTATAATGAAAATTCCCACTAGTATATGAAAGTGACAACATAGAAGACTCTCTATCATGAAGATCATAGTGCTACTTTGAAGCACAAGTGTGGTAAAAGGATAGTAGCATTGCCCCTTCTCTCTTTTCTCTCATTTTTATTTTTTTATTTGGGCCTTCTCTCATTTTTTGGCCTCTTTTTTCGTCTGGAGTCTCATCTCGACTTGTGGGGAAATCATAGTCTCCATCATCCTTTCCTCACATGGGACAATGCTCTAATAATGAAGATCATCACACTTTTATTTACTTACAACTCAAGAATTGCAACTCGATACTTAGAACAGAATATGACTCTATATGAATGCCTCCGGCGGTGTACCGGGATGTGCAATGAATCAAGAGTGACATGTATGAAAGAATTATGAATGGTGGCTTTGCCATAAATACGATGTCAAGTACATGATCATGCATAGCAATGTGACAATAATGGAGCGTGTCATATAAACGGAACTGTGGAAAGTTGCATGGCAATATATCCCGAAATGGCTATGGAAATGCCATAATAGGTAGGTATGGTGCCTATTTTTAGGAAGGTATATGGTGGGTTTATGGTACCGGCAAAAGTTGTGCGGTACGAGAGAGGCTAGCAATGGTGGAAAGGTGAGAGTGCGTATAATCCATGGACTCAACATTAGTCAAAAAGAACTCACATACTTATTGCAAAAATCTATTAGTCAATGAAACAAAGTACTACACACATGCTCCTAGGGGGATAGATTGGTAGGAAAGTACCATCGCTCGTCCCCGACCGCTACTCATAAGGAAGACAACCAATAAATAAATAATGCTCTGACTTCATCACATAACAGTTCACCATACGCGCATGACAGGACTCACAAATTTTAACACAATTATTTATCAAATTCACAACTACTCACTAGCATGAATCTAATATCACCATCTTTATATCTCCAAACAATCATAAGGAATCAAACTTCTCATAGTATTCAATGCACTTTTATATGAAAGTTTTTTATTATATCCCTCTTGGATGCCTATCATATTAGGACTAAATTTATAACCAAAGCAAATTAACATGCTGTTTTTAAAGACTCTCAAAATAATATAAGTGAAGTGCGAGAGTTCATCAATTTATATAAAATAAAACCACCGCCGTGCTCTAAAAATATATAAGTGAAGCACTAGAGAAAATTTGCCTAGCTCAAAAGATATTAGTGAAGCACATAAAGTATTCTAATAAATCACAATTCATGCGTGTCTCTCTCAAAAGGTGTGTACAACAAGGATGATTGTGGAAAACTAAAAATCAAAGACTCAAATCATAGAAGATGCTCCAAGCAAAACACATATCATGTGGTGAATAAAAATATAGCCTCAAGTAAAGTTACCGAATGACGAAGACAAAAGAGGGGATGCCTTCCGGGGCATACCCAAGCTTAGGCTCTTGGTTGTCCTTGAATATTACCTTAGGGTGACTTGGGCATCCCCAAGCTTAGGCTCTTGCCACTCCTTATTCCATTGTCCATCAAGTCCTTACCCAAAACTTGAAAACTTCACAACACAAAACTCAACAGAAAATCTCATAAGCTCCGTTAGCATAAGAAAATAAATCACCACTTTTGGTACTGCTGTGAACTCATTCTTTATTTATATTGGTGTAATATCTACTATATTCCAACTTTTCCATGGTTCATACCCCCCGATACTAGCCATATATGCATCAAAATAAGCAAACAACACGCGAAAAACAGAATCTGTCAAAAACAGAACTATCTGTAGCAATCCGGAGATTTAGAATACTTCTGTAACTCCAAAATCCTGCAACATTAGGAAGACCTAATAAATTTTATTACTAATCTTCTGCAGAAAGAATTAGTATTTTATCGCGCTTGTGCTAAAAATGAAAATTAATCTCCTCAGCGCAAAAGTTTCTGTTTTTCAGCAAGATCAAATCAACTATCACCGTAAGCTATCCCAAAGGTCTTACTTGGCACAAACAATAACTAAAACATAAAACCACATATAACTAGAGGATATATGAACTATTTGATGAAAAACAGGACCTAAAAATCAAGAACAAAAATAAAATTGGGTTGGCTTCCAACAAGCGCTAGTGTTTAACGCCGACCCTTAGCTAGGCACAAAACACGAATAGATCTAAGTATTATCATCTTTGGTGTGCAATCCATAAGTGGCTCTCATAATAGATTCATAAGGCAATTTAATTTTCTTTCTAGGGAAGTGTTCCATGCCTTTCCTTAACGGAAATTGAAATCTAATGTTTCCTTCTTTCATATCAATAATTGCACCAATCGTTCTAAGGAAAGGTCTACCAAGAATAATAGGACATGTAGGATTGCAATCTATATCAAGAACAATGATATCAATGGGCACATAATTCCTATTTTCAACAATAAGAACATCATTAATCCTTCCCATAGGTTTCTTAATAGTGGAATCCACAAGATGCAAATTTAAGGAACAATCATCAAATTCATGGAAACCTAACACATCACATAAAGTTTTTGGAATCGTGGAAACACTAGCACCCAAATCACACGAAGCATGGAATTAATAATCTTTAATCTTAATCTTAATAGTAGGCTCCCACTCATCATAAAGTTTTCTAGGGATAGAAACTTCCAATTCAAGCTTTTATTCAAAAGATTTCATCATAGCATCAACGATATGTTTAGTAAAAGCTTTGTTTTGTTTATAAGCATGAGGAAAATTCAACATGGATTGCAAAAAGGAAATACAATATATTAGAGAACAATTATCATAATTAAATTCCTTGAAATCCAAAAGAGTGGGTTCCTGCTACTTAAAGTTTTGACCTCTCCAATCCCACTTTTATCAATGTTTGCATCAAGATCTAAAACCTTCGAATCATTGGGATGCCTTCTAACTAAAGTTGACTCATCTCCAGTCCCATATTTATCAAGATTTATATTGGAAAACAAAGATTCAATAGGAGTCACATCAATCACTTTAAGATCTTCATCATTATTCTCACAGAAACTAGAAGAACACACTTTTATAAACCAATCTTTTTTAGCATGCATCTTAGCGGTTCTTTCTTTGCACACATAAATGGAAATTCTCATGGATTTGAGAGACTCATTGATATCATTCTTAGGTGGAATAGATCTAAGTTTCAAAGAATCAACATCAAGAGAAATTCTATCCACGTTCCTAGCCAAATCATCAATCTTAAGCAATTTTTCTTCAATCAAAGCATTGAAATTCTTTTGCGAACTTATAAATTCTTTAACACTATTATCAAATTAAGAGGGCATCTTATTATAATTTCCATAATAATTATTGTAGGAATTACCATAATTATTAGAGGAATTACTAGGAAACGGCCTAGGATTAAAATTACCTCTATACGCGTTATTACCAAAATTGTTCCTACCAACAAAATTCACATCCATAGATTCATTATCATTCTCAATCAAAGTAGACAAAGGCATATCATTAGGATCAGTAGGAGAACTCTTGCTAGCAAATAATTTCATAAGCTCATCCATCTTTCCACACAAAACATTAATCTCTCCTATAGCATGCACTTTTTTACTAGTGGAAGATCTTTCAGTATGCCATTGAGAATAATTAACCATAATATTATCTAGGAGTTTAGTAGCTTCTCCTAAAGTAATTTCCATAAAAGTACCTCCCCCTGCCAAATCTAAAAGATTTCTAGAAGCAAAATTCAATTTGGCATAAATTTTTTGTATAACCATCCACAAATTCAAACCATGAGTAGGGCAATTTCGTATCATCAATTTCATCCTGTCCCAAGATTGTGCAACATGTTCATGATCAAGTTGCTTAAAATTCATAATATCGTTACTAAGGGAGATGATTTTAGAGGGAGGAAAATACTTGGAAATAAAAGCATCTTTGCACTTATTGCATGAATCAATAATATTTTTAGGCAAAGATGAAAACCAAGTTTTAGCACGATCTCGAAGTGCGACGGGAAATAGCTTCAGTTTAACAATATCATTATCCACATCTTTTTTATTTTTCATATCACACAAATCAACGAAATTATTAAGATGGGATGCGACATCTTCATTGGGAAGGCCAGAAAATTGATCTTTCATAACAAGATTCAACAAAGCGGTATTAATTTCACAAGATTCCGCATTAGTAGCGGGAGAAATCTGAGTACTAATAAAATCATTGTTGTTGGTATTGGAAAAGTCACACAATTTAGTATTATCTTGAGCCATCATGACAAAGCAAGCAATCCAACACACGAGCACACAAAAAGCAAGTGGAGAAGCAGGACGGAAGAGGGCTGAAGAAAAGGCAAATCTTTTCGAAAATCGTTAGAAGTGGGGGAGAGGAAAACGAGAGGAGAATGGCAAATAATGTAATGCGAGGGATGATAGTTTATGATGGGTACTTGGTATGTCTCGGCTTAGCGCAGATCTCCCCGGCAATAGCGCCAGAAATTCTTCCTGCTACCTCTTGAGCTTGCGTTTGTTTGATACGTCTCCAACGTATCTACTTTTTCTCACGCTTTTCCTCTTGTTTTGGACTCTAATTTGCATGATTTGAATGAAACTAACCCTGGACTGATGTTGTTTTCAGCAGAACTACCATGGTGTTGTTTTTGTGCAGAAATAAAAGTTCTCGGAATGGAATGAAACTTTTTGAGGATTTTTATATCAATAATAAGAATTACTGAAGCCAAGACCCACTAGAGAGGGGCCCTTGGGTGGGCACAACCAACCAGAGCGCGCCCCCTCTCCTAGTGCACCCAGGTGGGTTGTACCCACCTAGTGGCCACGTCGATGACCCCCAGATACTATAAAATCACATATTTCCAGAAAAAAAATCAGGGAGAAAGAATTATCGCGATCCATGAGACGGAGCCGCCGCCAAGCCCTGTTATTCCTCGGGAGGGCAGATCTGGAGTCCGTTTGGGGCTCCGGAGAGGGGGATCTTCGTTCTTCGTCATCACCAACCCTTATCCATCACCAATTCCATGATGCTCCCCACTGGGAGTGAGTAATGTTGGGGAACGTAGCATAAATTCAAAATTTTCCTACGTGTCACCAAGATCTATCTATGGAGTCATCTAGCAACGAGGGAGGAGTGGATCTACATACCCTTGTAGATCGCGCGCGGAAGCGTTCAAGAGAACGGGGTTGATGGAGTCGTACTCGTCGTGATCCAAATCACCGATGATCCTAGCGCCGAACGGACGGCACCTCCACGTTCAACACACGTACGGAGCAGCGACGTCTCCTCCTTCTTGATCCAGCAAGGGGGGAGGAGAGGTTGATGGAGATCCAGCAGCACGACGACATGGTGGTGGAAGTAGCGGGATTCCAACAGGGCTTCGCTAAGCGCTGCGGGAGGAGGGAGATGTGTCATGGGAGGGAGAGGGAGGCGCCAGGGCTTAGGTATGGTTGCCCTCCCTTCCCCCCACTATATATAGGGCCAAGAGAGAGGGGGGGGCGCAGCCTTGGCCCTTCCTCCAAGGAAGGGTGCGGCCAGGGAGGAGTCCATCCTCCCCAAGGCACCTCGGAGGTGCCTTCCCCCTTTAGGACTCTTCCTTTCCTTATCTCTCTTGGTGCATGGGCCTCTTGGGGCTGGTGCCCTTGGCCCATATAGGCCAAGGCGCACCCCCTACAGCCCATGTGCCCCCCCGGGGCAGGTGGACCCACCCGGTGGACCCCCGGGGCCCTTCCGGTGGTCCCGGTACAATACCGGTGACCCCGAAACTTGTCCCGATGGCCGAAATAGCACTTCCTATATATAATTCTTTACCTCCGGACCATTCCGGAACTCCTCGTGACGTCCGGGATCTCATCCGGGACTCCGAACAACTTTCAGGTTACCGCATACTAATATCTCTATAACCCTAGCGTCACCGAACCTTAAGTGTGTAGACCCTACGGGTTCGGGAGACATGCAGACATGACCGAGATGACTCTCCGGTCAATAACCAACAGCGGGATCTGGATACCCATGTTGGCTCCCACATGTTCCACGATGATCTCATCGGATGAACCACGATGTCAAGGACTTAATCAATCCCGTATACAATTCCCTTTGTCTATCGGTACAATACTTGCCCGAGATTCGATCGTCGGTATCCCGATACCTTGTTCAATCTCGTTACCGGCAAGTCTCTTTACTCGTTCCGTAACACATCATCCCGTGATCAACTCCTTGGTCACATTGTGCACATTATGATGATGTCCTACCGAGTGGGCCCAGAGATACCTCTCCGTTTACACGGAGTGACAAATCCCAGTCTTGATTCGTGCCAACCCAACAGAAACTTTCGGAGATACCTGTAGTGTACCTTTATAGCCACCCAGTTACGTTGTGACGTTTGGCACACCCAAAGCACTCCTACGGTATCCGGGAGTTGCACAATCTCATGGTCTAAGGAAATGATACTTGACATTAGAAAAGCTTTAGCATACGAACTACATGATCTTGTGCTAGGCTTAGGATTGGGTCTTGTTCATCACATCATTCTCCTAATGATGTGATCCCGTTATCAACGACATCCAATGTCCATGGTCAGGAAACCGTAACCATCTATTGATCAACGAGCTAGTCAACTAGAGGCTTACTAGGGACATGGTGTTGTCTATGTATCCACACATGTATCTGAGTTTCCTATCAATACAATTCTAGCATGGATAATAAACGATTATCATGAACAAGGAAATATAATAATAACTAATTTATTATTGCCTCTAGGGCATATTTCCAACAGTCTACCACTTGCACTAGAGTCAATAATCCAGTTCACATCGATATGTGATTAACACTCAAGGTCACATCCCCATGTGACTAACACCCAAAGATTTTACTAGAGTCAATAATCTAGTTCACATCGATATGTGATTAACACTCGATGAGTTCTGGGTTTGATCATGTTATGCTTGTGAGAGATGTTATAGTCAACGGGTCTGAATCTTTCAGATCCGTATGTACTTCACAAATCTCTATGTCATCTTGTAGATGCAGCTACTACGCTATATTTGGAGCTATCCCAAATAACTGTTCTACTATACGAATCCAGTTTACTACTCAGAATAATCTGGATTAGTGTCAAAGTTTGCATCGGCGTAACCCTTTACGACGAACTCTTTTACCACCTCCATAATCGAGAAAATTCCTTAGTCCACTAGTTACTAAGGATAACTTTGACCGCTGTCTTGTGATCCATTCTTGGATCACTCTTGTACCCCTTGACTGACTCATGGCAAGGCACATTTCAGGTGCAGTACACAACATAGCATACTGTAGGGCCTATGTCTTAAGCATAGGGGATGACCTTCGTCCTTTCTCTCTATTCTGCCGCGGTCAGGTTTCGAGTCTTACTCAATGTTCACACCTTATAACACAGCCAAGAACTCCTTCTTTGCCGATCCATTTTGAACTCCTTCAAAATCTTGTCACGGTATGTATTCATTTGAAAGTACTATTAAGCGTTTTGATCTATCCTTATAGATCTTAATGCTTAATACTCAAGTAGCCTAATCCAGGTTTTCCATTGAAAAACACTTTTCAAATAACCCTATATGCTTTCCAGAAATTCTACGTCATTTCTGATCAACAATATGTCAACAACATATATTCATCAGAAATTCCATAGTGCTCCCACTCACTTCTTTGGAAATACAAGTTTCTCATAAACTTTGTATAAACCCAAAATCTTTGATCATCTCATCAAAGCGTACATTCCAACTCCGAGATGCTTACTCCAATCCTTAGAAGGACTGCTGGAGCTTTGCATACTTATTAGCATCTTTCAGGATTGACAAAACCTTCCGGTTGTATCACATACAACCTTTCCTCAAGAAAATCGTCGAGGAAACAATGTTTTGACATCCTATCTGCAAGATTTCATAAATAATGCAGTAATCGCTAGTATAATTCCAACAGACTCTTAGCATCGCTACGAGTGAGAAAGTCTCATCGTAGTCAACTCCTTGAACTTGTCCGAAAACATCTTAACGACAAGTCGAGCTTTCTCAATGGTGACACTTACCATCTTTGTCTGTCTTCCTTTTAAAATCCATATGTACCTAACAGCCTTACGACCATCAAGTAGTTCTTCCAAAGTCTACACTTTGTTTTCATACATGGATCCTATCTCGGATTTTATGGCCTCGAGCCATTTATCAGAATCTGGGCCCACCATCGCTTCTCCATAGCTCGTAGGTTCATTGTTGTCTAGCAACATGACTTCCAAGACAGGATTACATACCACTCTGAAGTAGTACGCATCCTTGTCATCCCACGAGGTTTGGTAGTGACTTGATCTGAAGTTTCATGATCACTATCATAAGCTTCCACTTCAATTGGTGTAGGTGCCACAGGAACAACTCCTGTGCCCTGCCACACACTAGTTGAAGAGACGGTTCAATAACCTCATCAAGTCTCCACCATCCTCCCACTCAATTCTTTCGAGAGAAACTTTTCCTCGAGAAAGGACCCGATTCTAGAAACAATCCCTTATTGCTTTCGGATCTGAGACAGGAGGTATGCCCAACTGTTTTGGGTGTCCTATGAAGATGCATTTATCCGCTTTGGGTTCGAGCTTATCAGCCTGAAAATTTTCCACATAAGCGTCGCAGCCCCAAACTTTTACGAAATGACAGCTTAGGTTTCTCTAAACCATAGTTCATACGGTGTCATCTCATCAGAATTACGTGGTGCCCTATTTAAAGTGAATGTGGTTGTCTCTAATTCCTAACCCATAAACTATCGTGGTAATTCGATAAGAGACATCATGGCATGCATCATATCCAATAGGGTGCAGTTATGATGTTCGGACACACCATCACACTATGGTGTTCCAGGCTGTATTAGTTGTGAAACAATTTCCACAATGTCTTAATTCTGTGCCAAACTCGTAATTCAGATATTCATCTCTATGATCATATCATAGATATTTTATCCTCTTGTCACGACGATCTTTCAACTTCACCCTGAAATTACTTGAACCTTTCAATAATTCAGACTCGTGATTCATCAAGTAAATATACTCAACATCTACTCAAATCATCTGTGAAGTAAGAGCATAACGATATCCACTACACGCCTCAGCACTCATTGGACTGCACACATCAAAATGTATTACTTCCAACAAGTTGCTTTCTAGTTCCATTTTACTGAAAACGAGGCTTTCAGTCGCCTTGCCCATGTGGTATGATTTGCATGTCTCAAGTGATTCAAAACCAAGTGAGTCCAAACGGTCCATTTGCATGGAGTTTCTTCATGCATATCTACCAACAAACATGGTTCGCATGTCTCAGTCCTTTCAAAAATGAGTGAGTCCAAAGATCCATCAACATGGAGCTTCTTCATGCGTTTTATACCGATATGACTTACATGGCAGTGCCACAAGTAGGTGGTACTATCATTACTATCTTATATCTTTTGGCATGAACATGTGTATCACTATGATCGAGATTCAATGAACCATTCATTTTAGGTGCAAGACCATTGAAGGTATTATTCAAATAAACAGAGTAACCGCTATTCTCCTTAAATTAATAACCGTATTGCGATAGACATAATCCAATCATGTCTATGCTCAACGCAAACACCAATCTCGATGGTAGAGGGAGCGTGCGATGCTTGATCATATCAACATTGGAAACACTTCCAACACATATCGTCAGCTCACCTTTAGCTAGTCTCCGTTTATTCCGTAGCTTTTATTTCGAGTTACTAACACTTAGCAACCGAACTGGTATCTAATACCCTGGTGCTACTAGGAGTACTAGTAAAGTACACATTAACATAATACATCCAATATACTTCTATCGACCTTGCCAGCCTTCTTATCTACCAAGTATCTAGGGTAATTCTGCTCCAGTGGCTGTTCCCTTTATTTCAGAAGCACTTAGTCTCGGGTTTGGGTTCAACCTTGGGTTTCTTCACTAGAGCAGCAGCTGATTTGCCGTTTCATGAAGCATCCCTTTTTGCCCTTGCCCTTCTTGAAACTAGTGGTTTCACCAACCATCAACAATTGATGCTCCTTCTTGATCTCTACTTTTGTGGTGTCAAACATCGCGAATATCTCAAGGATCATCATATATGTCCCTGATATATTATAGTTCATCACGAAGCTCAAGCAGCTTGGTGGTAATGACTTCAGAGAACCATCACTATTTCATCTGGAAGATCAACTCCCACTCGATTCAAGCGATTGTTGTACTCAGACAATCTAAGCACAAGCTCAACAATTGAGCTTTTCTCCCTTAGTTTGCAGGCTAAGAAAATCGTCGGAGGTCTTATACCTCTTGACGTGGGCACGAGCCTGAAATCCCAATTTTAGCCCTCGAAACATCTCATATGTTCCGCGATGTTTCAAAACGTCTTCGGTGCCTCAACTCTAAACCGTTTAACTGAACTATCACGTAGTTATCAAAATGTGTATGTCAGATGTTCGCAACATCCAGACAACGTTCGAGGTTCAGCACACTGAGTGGTGCATTAAGGACATAAGCCTTCTATGAAGCAATGAGGACAATCCTCAGTTTACGGACCTAGTCCGCATAATTGCTACTATCAACTTTCAACTAAATTTTCTCTAGGAACATATCTAAACAGTAGAACTGAAGCGCGAGCTACGACATAATTTGCGAAGACCTTTTGACTATGTTCAGGATAATTAAGTTCATCTTGTGAACTCCCACTCAGATAGACATCCCTCTAGTCATCTAAGTGATTACATGATCCGAGTCAACTAGGCCGTGTCCGATCATCACGTGAGACGGACTAGTCATCATCGGTGAACATCTTCATGTTGATCGTATCTACCATACGACTCATGCTCGACCTTTCGGTCTCTTGTGTTCCGAGGCCATGTCTGTACATGCTAGGCTCATCAAGTCAACCTAAGTGTTTCGCGTGTGTAAATCTGTCTTACACCCGTTGTATGTGAATGTTAGAATCTAACACCCGATCATCACGTGGTGCTTCGAAACAACGAACTGTCGCAATGGTGCACAGTTAGGGGGAACACTTTTTTGAAATTATTATGAGGGATCATCTTATTTACAACCGTCGTTCTAAGTAAACAAGATGCATAAACATGATAAACATCACATGCAATCAAATAGTGACATGATATGGCCATCATCACTTTGCTCCTCTTGATCTCCATCTTCGGGCTCCATGATCATCATCGTCACCGGCATGACACCATGATCTCCATCATCATGATCTCTATCATCGTGTCTTCATGAAGTTGTCTCATCAACTATTACTTATACTACTATGGCTAACGGTTAGCAATAAAGTAAAGTAATTACATGATGTTTATGTTGACACGCAGGTCATAGATAAATTAAGACAACTCCTATGGCTCCTGCCGGTTGTCATACTCATCGACATGCAAGTCATGATTCCTATTACAAGAACATGATCAATCTCATACATCACATATATCATTCATCACATCCTTTTGGCCATATCACATCACATAGCATACCCCGCAAAAACAAGTTAGACGTCCTCTAATTGTTGTTTGCATGTATTACGTGGCTGCTATGGGTTTCTAGCAAGAACGTTTCTTACCTACGCAAGAACCACAACGTGATATGCCAATTGCTATTTACCCTTCATAAGGACCCTTTTCATCGAATCCGATCCGACTAAAGTGGGAGAGACAGACACCCGCTAGCCACCTTATGCAACTAGTGCATGTCAGTCGGTGGAACCAGTCTCACGTAAGAGTACGTGTAAGGTCGGTCCAGGCCGCTTCAGCCCACAATGCCACCGAATCAAGATTGGACTAGTAACGGTAAGCATATTGAACAAAATCAACGCCCACAACTACTTTGTGTTCTACTCGTGCATAGAAACTACGCATAGACCTAGCTCATGATGCCACTGCTGGGGAACGTAGCATAAATTCAAAATTTTCCTACGTGTCACCAAGATCTATCTATGGAGTCAGCTAGCAACGAGGGAGGAGTGGATCTACATACCCTTGTAGATCGCGCGCGGAAGCGTTCAAGAGAACGGGGTTGATGGAGTCGTACTCGTCGTGATCCAAATCACCGATGATCCTAGCGCCGAACGGACGGCACCTCCGCGTTCAACACACGTATGGAGCAGCAATGTCTCCTCCTTCTTGATCCAGCAAGGGGGGAGGAGAGGTTGATGGAGATCTAGCAGCACGACGGTGTGGTGGTGGAAGTAGCGGGATTCCAACAAGGCTTCGCTAAGCGCTGCGGGAGGAGGGAGATGTGTCATGGGAGGGAGAGGGAGGCGCCAGGGCTTAGGTATGGTTGCCCTCCCTTCCCCCCACTATATATAGGGCCA
>NC_041388.1:176000267-176042250 GCF_002162155.2 Triticum dicoccoides
CATCCTCCCCAAGGCACCTCGGAGGTGCCTTCCCCCTTTAGGACTCTTCCTTTCCTTATCTCTCTTGGCGCATGGGCCTCTTGGGACTGGTTCCCTTGGCCCATATAGGCCAAGGCGCACCCCCTACAGCCCATGTGGCCCCCCGGGGCAGGTGGCCCCACCCGGTGGACCCCCGGGACCCTTCCGGTGGTCCCGGTACAATACCGGTGACCCCGAAACTTGTCCCGACGGCCGAAATAGCACTTCCTATATACAATTCTTTACCTCCGGACCATTCCGGAACTCCTCGTGACGTCCGAGATCTCATCTGGGACTCTGAAAAACTTTCAGGTTACCGCATACTAATATCTCTATAACCCTAGCGTCACCGAACCTTAAGTGTGTAGACCCTACGGGTTCGGGAGACATGCAGACATGACCGAGATGACTCTCCGGTCAATAACCAACAGCGGGATCTGGATACCCATGTTGGCTCCCACATGTTCCACGATGATCTCATCGGATGAACCACAATGTCAAGGACTTAATCAATCCCGTATACAATTCCCTTTGTCTATCGGTACAATACTTGCCCAAGATTCGATCGTCGGTATCCCGATACCTTGTTCAATCTCGTTACCGGCAAGTCTCTTTACTCGTTCCGTAACACATCATCCCGTGATCAACTCCTTGGTCACATTGTGCACATTATGATGATGTCCTACCAAGTGGGCCCAGAGATACCTCTCCGTTTACACGGAGTGACAAATCCCAGTCTTGATTCGTGCCAACCCAACAGACACTTTTGGAGATACCTGTAGTGTACCTTTATAGCCACCCAGTTACGTTGTGACGTTTGGCACACCCAAAGCACTCCTACGATATCCGGGAGTTGCACAATCTCATGGTCTAAGGAAATGATACTTGACATTAGAAAAGCTTTAGCATACGAACTACATGATCTTGTGCTAGGCTTAGGATTGGGTCTTGTCCATCACATCATTCTCCTAATGATGTGATCCCGTTATCAACGACATCCAATGTCCATGGTTAGGAATCCATAACCATCTATTGATCAACGAGCTAGTCAACTAGAGGCTTACTAGGGACATGGTGTTGTCTATGTATCCACACATGTATCTGAGTTTCCTATCAATACAATTCTAGCATGGATAATAAACGATTATCATGAACAAGGAAATATAATAATAACTAATTTATTATTGCCTCTAGGGCATATTTCCAACAAGTAATTCCTTCATAGGCTCGCTGGTCGGTGAGGAGTTGGATGAGATTCATCATGTAATCGAGTTAGTTTTGGTAGGGCCTGATCCCTAGTATCCACTATGTTCTTATATTTATGTTGCTATGACTTTGCTATGCTTAATGCTTGTCACTTTGGGCCCGGGTGCCATGTTTCAGATCTGAACCGTTTATGTTATCATCATTATATCCATGTTCTAGACCTGATCTTGCAAGTTATAGTCACCTACTACGGTTATGATCCGGCAACCCCGGAGTGACAACAACCAGGCCCACTCCCGGTGATGACCGTAGTTTGAGGAGTTCATGTATCCACTATGTGTTAATGCTTTGTTCCGGTTCTCTATTAAAAGGAGGCCTTAATATCCCTTAGTTTCCAATATGGACCCCGCTGCCACGGAAGGGTAGGGCAAAAGATGTCATGCAAGTTCTTTTAAGAAAGCACATATGACTATTTACGGAATACATGCCTACATTATATCGATGAACTGGAGCTAGTGCCGTATCGCCCTAGGTTATAACTGTCTCATGATGAATATCATCCAAAAAGTCACCGATCCAATGCCTACGAATTTATCCGTATTGATCTTGCTGCGTTACTATTGCTCTCATCACTGTTACACTTGCTACAAATTACTACTATCACTGTTACTGTTACTATTGCTGTTGTCACTACTATCAAAACTATCAAACTACTTTGCTACTGATCACTTTGCTGCAGATAATTAATCTTCGGGTGTCGTTGAATTGACAACTCAACTGCTAATACCTTCAAATATTGTTTGGCTCCCCTTGTGTCGAATCTATAAATTTGGGTTGAATACTCTACCCTCGAAAACTGTTGCGATCCCCTATACTTGTGGGTTATCAAGACCTTTTTCTGGCGCCATCGCCGGGGAGCATAGCTATATTTGTTGGGTCACTTGGGATTATTATCATATTGTCACTATGAAGAATCTGAAGGATGTTAAGACTAAGATATTTCCCTCAAAGACGAGAGGAGGTAAGGAACTGCCATCCAGTTCTGCTTTAGATTCACCTTCTGTTATAAGTAAACTTGCAACACCACCACATGCTATTAATTTTGATATGTCGCAAGTTATTGATGATGCTACCTCTGCTATGGATAATGCTTTTGATGATGCTAGCACCTTGCGTAATGATGATGTGCCACTTGGTGACTTTCTTGATAAACAAATTGCTAGAGTTATACAACATGATGTTGTTGAATCTGATGATGAGCTTGAAACTGAATCTCCTGAAACACCTGCTAGAAATAGCCTTCCTAGATATGAATTGCCTAAGGTATCGAAAGGTTATGTTATGAGTGAAGAAACAACTAGAGATATTATTGCTTGCAATGATAGAGATGATCTAGAGAAATTACTACACAAGTATAAAGAAAAATCTCTGAATGCTAGAATGAAATGTGATCCTATGTTTGCTACTTCACCTATCATTATTGATGATAAGGATTATGAATTCTCTGTCGACCCAGAGTTAATTACTTTGGTTGAATCTGATCCTTTCCATGGTTATGAAACTAAAACTGTTGTGGCACATCTTACTAAGTTGAATGACATAGCCACCCTTTTTACTCATGATGAGAAAACTCACTATTACTTTATTCTCAAATTATTTCCTTTCTCATTAAAGGGTGATACTAAAGCTTGGTACAATACTCTTGCTCCTGGTTGTGTGTGTAGTCCCCAGGATATGATTTATTACTTCTCTGAAAAATATTTTCCGGCTCATATGAAACAAGCTGCCTTACAGGAAATATTTAACTTTGTGCAAACTAAAGAAGAGAGTCTCCCACAAGCTTGGGGGAGGCTTTGCCAGTTACTTAATGTTGTACCTGATCATCCTCTTAAGAAAAATGAAATACTTGATATCTTCTATAATGGACTAACCGATGCTTCTAGGGACTTCCTAGATAGTTGTGCTGGTTGTGTTTTCAGGGAACAAACTGTTGGACAAGCTGAAGAATTATTGAATAACATATTCAAAAACTATGATGATTAGACTATTCCTGAACCACTGGCTAAACCCACTCCGAAGAAGAGGGTATATTATATCTTAGTCCTGAAGATATGCAAGAGGCAAATAAATCTATGAAGGAAAAAGGTATTAAAGCTGAGGATGTTAAAAATTTACCTCCTATTGAAGAAATACATGGGCTCAATACACCACCAAGGCCTAAGGTGGTAGAGGTAAATTCTCTTATGAAGTTCAGTGATAATGATAATCCTCACAATATGCATCCTAGTCAATGGCTTTATGAGTTTGAAAACTACATTAGAAAACAAGATCACTTCAATGCAAATGTTATGAAACAATTGAAATATAATTCTGATATGATTGCTCGCTTGAGTGACTTGTTATTTAGAATATCAAATGATCTTAGAGGTGTTGGAAAACATGCTTCTATGGTTCAAACTCAATTAGAACAGGTTGCTAAATCTCAAAGAGAATTACTAGATGAAATGAATCATAATATGCATGACTTTGCTGTTAGAGTTGCAACTAGAGGAGGTAAAATGACTCAGGAACCACTTTATCCTGAGGGACACCCAAAAAGAATTGAACAAGATTCACAAAGAGCTAACACTAGTGCACCTAGTTCTTCTAAAAGGGAAAAAGGAAAAGAAGAATGATAGGAATTCACATGCTCCTAGTGAACCTGAAACAGAGAAACCTCCTGATAATGATAATGAAATTTCTATCTCTGATGCTGAAACTCAATCTGGTGATGAACACTCACCTAATGACAATGAAAAAGATAATGATGAGGTTCATGAAGACTCTCAACCAACCAATGATAAAGAACCAGATAATGATGTTGAGATAGAACCACCTGTTGATCTTGATAACCCACAAGCTAAAAATAAAAGATATGACAAAAGAGACTTTGTGGCTAGGAAACACGGTAAAGAAAGAGAACCGTGGGTTCAAAAACCTATGCCTTTTCCACCCAAGTTAACTAAAAAGAATGATGATGAAGAATTTGAACGCTTTGCTGAAATGTCGAGGCCAGTCTTTTTGCGTACTCGCTTGACTGATATCTTGAAAATGCCTCCTTATGCAAAGTATATGAAAGACATCAACACAAATAAGAGAAAAATACCGGAAGCTGAAATCTCCACTATGCTTGCTAATTACACTTTTAAAGATGGAATACCCCAAAAACATGGAGATCCGGGAATACCAACTATACCTTGCTCTATCAAAAAGAATTATGCCAAACTACTTTGTGTGATTTAGGAGCTGGTGTTAGCGTTATGCCTTTCTCTTTATATAAAAGACTTGACTTGAATGAACTCACACCTACTGAAATATCTTTGCAAATGGCTAACAAATCAACTGCCATACCTATCGGTATCTGTGAGGATGTTCCCGTTGTCGTTGCTAATGTTACTATTTTGACTGACTTTGTTATACTTGAGATGCCCAAGGATGACAACATGTCGATTATCCTTGGTAGACCCTTCTTGAATACTATAGGGGCTGTTATTGATTGCAATAAAAGCAAGGTCACCTTTCATATTAATGGGAATGAGCATACAATGCACTTTCCGAAGAAACAATTCCAAGTGAATGGTATTAATGTTATTGCAAAATCTCCGACAATCACTATTGGAAGTTTTCAAATACCTCTACCTACTGTCAAATAGAAATATGAAATGCTTATTGTTGGGGAAATGCATATCCCCACGGAGGTAACTTAGTGATTTATGAAAGTTCTTCGGTTTCATGCTAATCGAAAGTGGTTGTTAATAAGACTTGATCAACCTTATTAATGGATCATTTTTGAACGGTATGAAGTTGATGAATTTAGTAAACACTACCTTATGTCCCTATTTTTTATTCTCTGTTTTTATTAGTTAAATAAAATAAAATGCCAAGTTTTGTCTGTTTTCTAAATTTCCCGTGCAATAAAAAATGACCCAAAAATAAAAGTTCTCAGAATGCCCTAAAAATTTAATTCGATTTTTTATGAATATTTTAGAATTTTTGGTGCAAATAACATCAGAGGGAGGTGCACCAGGTGGGCACAACCCACCTGGGCGCACCAGCACCCCCAGGCACGCCCTGGTGGGTTGTGGTCCCCATATGGCCCCCCTCACCTACCTCTTCATACCACATCATCACTTACCTCCAGAAAAAATCGCCATTGCTCTCTCTCCCGTGTTCTTGAGCTCAAACCCGCGGATTTTGATCTCTTTGCTCGAAGCTTCATTTCCGAAACTGTTTCGGGGGATTGTTGCTTGGTATGTGACTCCACCATTTGTCAAATTAGTTTTTGTTTTAGTGGTTTATACCTTGAATAATTAGCTACTATTGGTGCTGCTGTAGATGTGCTTGCATGTTGAATTCTTAGTGTTCTAAGTAGTTTGAATGCTTGCTATGGCCTCTATGTATCCCTATGAGTAGTTGCTATCAATCTTACAAAGTGTTGTTGACAAATTTTTGTCACTCAAAAAATTTTATTTTCATAAAATTGTAAGTGGACATGATGAACCTATTTGGAAGGAGTTCTTCGAGGAGACGATCCTCGGGGGCATTTTCTAGTGATAGTTCTGCTCGTCGGTCTTATGTTGAACCAAGTGAAAGTTCCACGCGAGATGCCGCCGCCAAGACATGTTTATGGCCTAGCGATGAATATATGGTGCTTGTGGGCATTAAGGAGGAATTTGAGCAATATGTTCACAATGCCGGCCTCAGTCCCTACCTATCAGATAAGTGCGCACAATACCAACTTCTCACAATATGTTCAAAATATGTTTGCTTTTGTGCCTTCTGTGGGCACCTCTGGGGGATTATTCACTACGTGGATGAGTTCGGTATTCACAGGTGTTTCTGTGTTTTTTGAATCTTTTGTTCTTGGTGTTAGACTCACTTCAACGCAATCCGCTGATATGTGGACGCTAGTGAATGTTTATGGCCCTTGTATGGACCCAAATAGGACGTTGTTTACTTCCTGGCTCTTTGACCTTGACATACCCTGTGGTGAAGATTGGCTTATCATAGGAGACCTTAACTTCATTCGAGCAGTAGACAACCGTAACAAGGGAGGGGGACGCCAATGATATGATGCTCTTTAATAAATTCATCTGAAAGCAGTCTCTGGTGGAGATACTAATCAAAGGATGATCCTACACTTGGAGTAATATGCAAACTAATCCCCTACTTGAACAACTAGATTGGCATTTCACAATGGTTGATTGGGCAGCTAAATACCCAAACACGGTAGTTCTGCCTCTGGGTAAGCCCACATCTGACCATGTTCCGTGCTATGTGAGCATTTAGTCCAAAATCCCAAAAACAAAACTATTTTGTTTTGAAGACTTCTGGATCGGCCAACCTGGTTTCTTCGAGGTGGTGCAAAGTTTTTGGAGTAGGAGATGCTATGCCCCAAATGCTGCTGCGGTTTTATGTAAAAAGCTCAAAAACTTACGCTATGATCTCAAGCAATGGAGCAGGAAAATCTCCATGTTGTCGGGCCTCATCAAAAACTGCAACAAAACCTTATTGGAGATTGATGGGTTAGAGGAAAGAAGGAGACTGTCTGTCCTGGAAGCTAACTTTTGGGCGATTTTGAAACGACACCTTCTCCATCTGTTGGAATGCAAAAAACTATACTAGAAGAAGCACTGTACTATCAGATACTTCAAGTTCGGAGATGGCAACACAATTTTTTTCCACAGAGTGGCAACTGAAAGGTTTCGGAGAAACAGCATTGCCTCGCTTCGCTTGCCAGACGACTCGATCATTCATGATCATGTGGGCAAAGAGGCTGTTCTTTTTCAGACATACAAAGATAGACTAGCTAGGCAGCTCCAGTAAGACCAACATGCGCTTCGATCTGAGGCGAATAATCAAAAGAGTGGAGGGGCTCGAAGCCTTGTCGGCTCCCTTCACTCATGAGGAGATTGAGCAAGTTGTCAAAGAGCTACCATTAGATCGAGCCCATGGACCAGATGGGTTTAGTGGCAGCTTCATAAAATCATGCTGGCACATAATCAATGAGGACTTTTATCGGCTTTGTTTTGATTTCCATGCAGGTAATCTTGACCTTGAAAGTTTGAACACTGGATTTATCACCCTAATCCCAAAGACCCAATTCCTAGAGACCGCCAATGACTACCGCCCTATATCACTCCTGAACTTTTGCCTTAAGCTCCTGACCAAACTACTCGCGAACTGGTTGCAGCAGGTGATCCTCAAGATTATACACTGCAACCAATATGGCTTTATGAGGGGGCGATCTATACATGACTGTGTGGCATGGGCGTTTGAATTTATACATCAATGCCAAACACCGGGAAGGGAGATAGCTATCCTGAAGCTAGACTTCGCCAAGGCGTTCGATATGATCGAACATGCCCCAATGTTAGAAATCATGAAATGCATGGGCTTCGATGATTGTTGGCTCGGTTGGATTAAATGCCTATTCTCGATGGGCAAATCTTCTGTTCTACTCAATGGGACCCTGGGGCAACAATTCTTTTGCCTAAGAGGTGTACGTCAAGGAGATCCACTGTCCCTGCTCATTTTTGTATTAGCGACCGATCTTTTACAGGCGGCTATCAACGATGCTTATCAAGCGGGAGCCCTACAACTCCCTATTCCAGTGCGGACGATGATTACCCCGTGATTCAATAGCCGACGATACGATCCTTGTGATGCCTGCGGACCAATCTCAAGCAGAAACCATCAAGCTTATCCTCCAGGATTATGCGGCGTTTGTAGGCCTGTGCATCAACTTTCAGAAATCCACACTGATCACTATCAATGCTTCTGTGGATACGACGTCTAGACTTGCTTAGATTTTCGGCTATTCAATTGGCGCCATGCCATTCACATACCTTGCGCTGCCTATGGGCACTACAAAACCGACTGTAACTGATCTCATGCCCCTCGTTGCGTCAGTGGAACGAAGGCTCTCCTCGGCGGCCACTCTACTGGACCTCGGTTCAAAACTTACACGGTGAACTCAGTGATCACTTCTCTTACAATATATGCCATCTGTTCTATCAAGATCCCATCGAAGGTCCTTGCCCATCTGGACAAACTCTAGAGATACTGCTTATGGGCCAAAAGCTCGGATGATGGCACAAAGGTTGTCTTGATGGCTGCATGGGAGCTGGTTCGCCGTCCCAAGAACAAAGGAGGGCTCGGAGTGATTGATCTCAAGATCCAAAACCAAGTCTTGCTCCTCAAGATATTGCACAAGTTTTATAATCATATGGACTTGCCTTGGGTAAAACGGGTTTGGTCAACATACTACGAGAGCTTGATACCGCATGCAATGGATCCTCATGGATCGTTTTGGTGGCGTGACATCATGAAACTTGCGCCAATCTACCGAGGGGTCACAACTGTGGATGTGGGTGATGGGAGTACGATCCTTTTCTGGAAAGACATGTGGCACCATGATATCCTGGCTGACAGTCAGCCCCGTCTCTACTCGTTCGCCAAGAATGAAGATGTAGCCGTACATGATCTGTTAACTGCTCCTACTCTTGGCCAAAACTTTCATCTTCCACTCTCACTCCAGGCCAGGGGGAGCTTCAGGATCTTCAAAACAACATGGCCACGTTGGAGTTGGCTGATACTAGGGATGCCTGGAAATGTGTTTGGGGCTCTAAGGGCTTTGAGTCCAACAAATTCTACCTGCACTGCTTCCGGGACAGCGTGGCGGACAAGGCCTTTGAGTGGATCTGGAAGTCCAAGTGCACTAACAAATGGAAGGTTTTTGCCTGGCTACTACTCGCGGATAGGTTAAATACACGCAACCTGTTGAAGAGGAAAGGTATGAAGCTCAGGGACGATGTCTATGCCTGCTTGTTGTGCTCCAATCCTCCGAAGGAGATGGTTGAGCATCTGTTCTTCGGATGTAACTTCAGCAAATCGTGCTGGGAGGAGTTGGGAATCACGTGGCCATCACATGGCAACATTTTGCAACTTCTGCATGCGGCGAAAGACGTGTGGTCCCGGCCCATGTTCATGGAGATCTTCATCGTAGCAGTCTTGAGCATATGGAACGAACACAATAATATGCACTTCAGAGGGATCCTTCCTACGAGGAATGGGTAGCGCCAGAGATTCAAAAATGACTTTAGAATGATGAAGCACCGTGTGAAGGAGGGCCTGGGGCCATTTATTGAGCAGACTGTTGGATCGATCTAGTCCACTGTATAGTGCTTCCACTACCACTTGTACTCTCTCCTATACCCTTGGTGGATAGGAATCTTTCTTACTCCCCCTCCCCATGTAAACTCACCTGTGTAACTTTGCCTTTGGTGTGATGGTTTAATATAAAGTTAGTGGGGGGTGCCCTCACTGTCACAAGCTTTCAAAAAAAACACCAACTTCTCACTGAATCATTTGTCAAGGGATTTAAATATTTTCCATGTGAGTCTAGGGTGTTGTTTATGCTTTATGATAATCCTTATGCTATCCCATTGGAGAATTTCGCTTACCATTGCAAACTGCCATTTTGGGGTTCACTTAATGAGCCACCAACGGTTGAGTATGAGTCTTTCTTGACTAGCCTTTGCTATGGTGAAAATAGGGGAGTGAGACAAGGAAGAATAAAGAGCATTCATTTTCCCGCAATTCAGTATTTTGCATTATTTAACGAGAAATGCATAGTAGGCAAGCAAGACTGTAGCATACTTTGTGCGCCAGACTTGAGCCTCCTTCACACTGCTCTCACTGGTGAAAGGAATTATAACCTTGGAGCGATTGTTGCACGCAGACATCAGCACAATGCTAAAAGTGCCCGGTTCTATGGTGGAATTTATGCCACACGTCTAGCACGAGGGCTGGGTGTCTCACCTTTGCCCTTTGATCCTATCCTACCCACTCGGTATTTAGATTTTGATGCTTTGAAATATCATAAAATTCTCAAGGGAAGGGCTGATAACTTCACTTATAATTTGTTGTTTAACCAATCACATGTTGTGGACACATATTTGCATGCACCTGTTCTCTTTGATTATCATAGCAAGGAAAGATATTTTGTCCTTGAGAGCAAGGCTCGAGCTCATAACGCAGCAGTGGTGACGGCACGGCGTGCTGAGGCATCCGCACTGAGAGCCTCGGTGAGATACCACGCCGACTATTATCCGGGCTACTGATCGGTTACCAAGTTAGGCCAAAAGCCTAAGCTTGGGGGAGTAAGTGTCTCTCACTAACTTTACATTCATGTCTATTTATTCCATTTGTTAGTGCTCACACTTTTTCATTGTATCATCCATGCTTAGGTTTATTTTCTTACTTTCTTCTTGTGTGTTTGAAAAACTTTAGAAAAACAAAAAAATTAGTTGTAGTTAATTTACTTTCTATGCATGCTTAGTAGTAGTACTAAAAAGAAAATCCAAAAAGATTTCCTTGTTCTTCTTTTGCTTGTTGGGAGCTTTCTCGTGTAAATAGTTTTTCTTGTTTTTGTTTTTCCCTTTTATTTTCTTGTTGAAGAAAACCAAAAACTCCAAAAATATTTCAGTGTGTTTCTCTGAAATTCTTTTCTTTTATTCGACTTGTACCGAGGAGAAGACCACGATGAAAATGTTGAGTGGCTCTCATTTGAATAATTGTTGAACTAATAAAGAGCCCATTTTACCTTGTCTTCTCCTATTGAATAAAATGTTTGCAGATTCCATCTTAGTCCATGGCACTCTTGCACTATTATTATTTTCATATCATTCGGTCGTGCAAGTGAAAGGCAATAATGACGACATTCGATGAACTGGCCTTGGCAACAAGAAACTGGTATGAACTCAACTTGTCTTTTCTGTGTAAGTATGTTTAACCTAGCATCCATGATTCCGCCCGTTATGATTAAACATGTTTGCAATGACAATTAGAGATTATAGTTTCTCATGCCATGCATAAGTAGCTGCGAGTTAATAATGATTTAGCTTGGATATCAACATAGTGTTAAAATTATTGTGATGTAGTATGATGATATGGTATCCTCCTCTGAATGTTCGAGTGGCTTGACTTGGTACATGTTCATGCATGTAGTTGAATCAAAACCAACATAGCCTCTATGATATTTATGTTCATGGTGTTCATATCCTACTCATGCTAGTGTCCAATGTTAATTATGCATAATGCATGGTTATGATCGTTGTTGCTCTCTAGTTGGCCGCTTCTCAATCTTAATTGCTACCCTTCGCCTGTACTAAGTGGGGATTCTGCTTGTACATCAAAAACCTTGAAACCAAAGTTATTCCAGATGAGTCCACCATAACTACCTATATACGGTATTACCCTACCGTCCTAAGTAAAGTTGCATGTGCCACCTCTAAAAACTTCTAAAAAAATTATCCGTTTTGTGTGCCTGGATCGTTCATGGAACGATAGGAGGTGGTCGATATCTTCCGTGCTAAGCGGGTTATTCTCAGGTCGAGTGTTTATTCACTCGCCATCACACAAGAAAATGGGCGGTAATAGGGATGCCCAGTCCCAAACTACAAACATGAAAAAGAGTTCATCTCTGAAATAATTAAACAAAAACTCCCAATGGAGTCAAAACCTTTACTTTTACCGCTTGGGAACCGCCACTAGTGTGCTTAGCATGGAAGATGTTGATAACTGATGGTCGTGAAGTGAATGAGAAGGGTGCATGTCTCAAAATTTCATTTATCTCTGTTTTAAAAACTGAGCTCTAGCACCTCTACAAATCACTGCTTCCCTCTACGAAGGGACTTTCTATTTACTTTTATGTTGTGTCATCACCTTCTAATAAACAAACACCAAAAACTAAGTAGAGCACAGTGGTCATGATTTATGAATTGTGTGTAGCTAATTTTGGGTGCATCATGACTCAATCTTTTCTACCATGAATTACAATGTTTTAATCACTGCTTGAACTTTGGAGGTGCTCTGCATTTATGTTTTGCGGTCTCAGAAAGGGCTAGCGAGATACCATTATTGTCATATTATATCATGGTTGTTTTGACAACGTGTTGCCGTTTGAGATATCTTATTATTGCTCGCTAGCTGGTTATGTCATTGATATGAGTCATTATAATCTTTAATAGTTATTGTTGACATGGTTAGTTATAATGTTGGCCAAAAACATGGGTGCTGTTTAAGCTTATTTATGCAAACAAGAGCAAAAGAGTTCATAAAAGTTTTTCTTTCTCACTTTCAGTTTGTCAACTGAATTGCTTGAGGACAAGCAAAGGTTTAAGCTTGGGGGAGTTGATACGTCTCCAACGTATTTACTTTTTCTCATGCTTTTCCTCTTGTTTTCGACTCTAATTTGCATGATTTGAATGAAACTAACCCCGGACTGACGTTGTTTTCAGCAGAACTACCATGGTGTTGTTTTTGTGCAGAACTAAAAGTTCTCGGAATGGAACAAAACTTTTTGAGGATTTTTTATATCAATAATAAGAATTACTGGAGCCAAGACCCACCAGAGAGGGCCCCTGGGTGGGCACAACCCACCAGGGCGCGCCCCCTCTCCTGGTGTGCCCAGGTGGGTTGTACCCACCTGGTGGCCCCGCAGACAACCCCTTTGATACTATAAAATCACATATTTCCAGAAAAAATCTAGGACAAAGAATTATCACGATCCACGAGATGGAGCCACCGCCAAGCCCTGTTCTTCCTCGGGAGGGCAGATCTGGAGTCCGTCTGGGCTCCAGAGAGGGGGATCTTCGTTCTTCGTCATCACCAACCCTTCTCCATTGCCAATTCCATGATGCTCCCCACTAGGAGTGAGTAATTCCTTCGTAGGCTCGCTGGTCGGTGAGGAGTTGGATGAGATTCATCATGTAATCGAGTTAGTTTTGTTAGGGCCTGATCCCTAGTATCCACTATATTCTTAGATTGATGTTGCTATGACTTTGCTATGCTTAATGCTTGTCACTTTGGGCCCGGGTGCCATGATTTCGGATCTGAACCGTTTATGTTATCATCATTATATCCATGTTCTACATGCGATCTTGCAAGTTATAGTCACCTACTACGGTTATGATCCGGCAACCCCAGAGTGACAACAACCGGGCCCACTCCCGGTGATGACCGTAGTTTGAGGAGTTCATGTATTCACTATGTGTTAATGCTTTGTTCCGGTTCTGTATTAAAGGGAGGCCTTAATATCCCTTAGTTTTCAATATGGACCCCTCTACCACGGGAGGATAGGACAAACGATGTCATGCAAGTTCTTTTAATAAAGCACGCATGACTATTTACGGAATACATGCCTACATTATATCAATGAACTGGAGCTAGTGCCATATCGCCCTAGGTTATAACTGTCTCATGATGAATATCATCCAACAAGTCACTGATGCAATGCCTACAAATTTATCCTTATTGATCTTGCTGCGTTACTATTTCTATCATCACTGTTACACTTGCTACAAATTACTGCTATCACTTTTACTGTTACTATTGCTGCTGTCACTACTATAAAAACTATCAAACTACTTTGCTACTGATCACTTTGCTGCAGAGAATTAATCTCTAGGTGTGGTTGAATTGACAACTCAGCTTCTAATACCTTCAAATATTCTTTGGTCCCACTTGTGTCGACTCTATAAATTTGGGTTGAATACTCTACCCTCAAAAACTGTTGCGATCCCCTATACTTGTGGGTTATCATGGTTTTTCCCTTGAAAAGGAAAGGGTGATGCAACAAAGTAGAGTAAGTATTTCCCTCATCTTTTGAGAACCAAGGCATCAATCCAATAGGAGACAATGCACAAGCAAACACCAACTTGCACCCAACGCGACAAAGGGGTTGTCAATCCCTTCACGGTTATTTGCAAAGTGAGATCTGATATAGATAGATAAACGGTAAACTAATATTTTGGTATTTTTAGTTTATAGATGGGAAAGTAAAAGATTGCAAAGAAAGTAAATAGGAAACTAAAATTGAAGATCAGGAACTTATATAATGGAAAATAGACCCGGGGGCCATAGGTTTCACTAGAGGCTTCTCTCAAGATAGAAAATATTATGGTGAATGAACAAATTACTGTCGAGCAATTGATAGAAAAGCGCAAAGTTATGACGATATCTAAGGCTATGATCATGAATATAGGCATGACGTCCGTATCAAGTAGACCGACTCTTGCCTGCATCTACTACTATTACTCCACACATCGACCGACTCCTGCCTGCATCTAGAGTATTATGTTCATGAAGAATAGAGTAATGCATTAAGTAAGATGACATGATGTAGCGGGATAAACTCCTGAGGTTATCACATGAGAAGGCCAAACACCAACGACCCTAGGAGGTGACGTGAACGGGGCTGGCCTGCCAGACAGAGCTCAGCCGTTGGGTTTGTCGACGCTGCAGGGACAGACCCGAGCACAGATGCCGTGCCCAGTCTTCTCATGCAGAAGTCCTAAAGAAAGACAACAGGTGCGCGCTCCCGCAGTGGTGAGGCACCGGGTCATGCGCCCTAACTTATCCGCCCCTGATTAGCTCATGCGAGAACAAGGCACCAAGGACCATGGGAGGTGACGTGCACGGGAGCTGGCCCACGAGCCAGAGCTCATCCACTTGGGTTTAGTGACGCTGCAGGGACGGATCCGAGCATAGACGCCATGCTAGTCCTTAATCATGAGGCAGGCGTGGGTGGGTTTGCAAGGGCGTATGATGTTCATGGCGACGAAGCACCGGACAGACAAGTGATAATCATAAAGCAACTCATGGAAGAGGGTAAAGCCAGTTCTGATAGATGCAAAGAATGATACATGCCGCAGGGTGGACCCACACAGCCTGGGGATAATGCAGCCCGAGGGTTGCCCCCAATTGAACAAACCAAAAAGTGTCACCTAGCACCGTTGCTGAAGAGGTGTTGAAGTAGCTGAAGACGCGTGCTGCAGAAGTCGTTCCTCACAAGCCGTCCAGGTCTTGAACCTCATGAGGCTCCGGAGGTCTGGGGGGATCGCGAGGATCCATTGCCACCTCCAGTAGGATCGCCTGGTGCCTAGCCTCATGAGCTGCCAGAACGCCCGCATGTGGCGCTGGTGCGTGGCATCCATGTTCAGCAAACCGAAAGGCATGCGAGCGTAGCTGTGAGGTGGGCCCGCGCACCGGTCAATCGTGGGGCGGCCAGAAGATCTCCTGAGACGGGGACCTGTTGAGCCCTGGGATGTTGACGCGGTCGCGCAGCTCGCTACCCTCGCCGGGGAAGGGAGCCGCGCTGGGTGGTGCGGGGAGACGCTCGCCTCGCATAGCTCTTGCCTCATGAAGCTCCTTGGTTTCCTTGGTGATGAACTCCTGGGCGCCTGGAGCCTCGCGCCCTGGGCTCTCCCCGCGGAAGCACGTGTTGAAGCATGCCTCCACATGGTGCCCGAGCGCCTCCCTCGTGACATTGGCTAGGTCAGAGGCCCTCCAGAATAGAGCCCCCAAGCCCAGCCTGAGGGGGGCGCCGGGCGCGCCTTCCTATGAGAGAGGGGAAGGCACCCCGTCAGTGGGTGCTACCTCTTGAGTTTGCATTGGTTTTCCCTTGAAGAGGAAAGGGTGATGCAACAAAGTAGAGTAAGTCTTTCCCTTAGCTTTTGAGAACCAAGGTATCAATCCAGTAGGTGACAACGCACAAGCCACCGAATACCTGCACAAACAAACACCAACTTGCACCCAACGCGATAAAGGGGTTGTCAATCCCTTCACGGTTATTTGCAAAGTGAGATCTGATATAGATGGATAACTGGTAAAGTAATATTTTGGTATTTTTAGTTTATAGATCGGAAAGTAAAGGATTGCAAAGAAAGTAAATAGGAAACTAAAATTGTAGATCGGAAACTTATATGATGGAAAATAGACCCCGGGGCCATAGGTTTCACTAGAGGCT
Source organism: Triticum dicoccoides (assembly GCF_002162155.2). Lineage (NCBI taxonomy): Eukaryota > Viridiplantae > Streptophyta > Magnoliopsida > Poales > Poaceae > Triticum > Triticum dicoccoides. The sequence continues at coordinate 176,016,343 of NC_041388.1, forward strand.
TCTCTCAAGATAGAAAATATTACGGTGGGTGAACAAATTACTGCCGAGCAATTGATAGAAAAGCGCGAAGTTATGATGATATCTAAGGCAATGATCATGAATATAGGCATCATGTCCGTATCAAGTAGACCGACTCCTACCTGCATCTACTACTATTACTCCACACATCGACCGACTCCTGCCTGCATCTAGAGTATTAAGTTCATGAAGAATAGAGTAACCATTAAGTAAGATGACATGATGTAGCGGGATAAACTCAAGCAATATGATGAAAACGCCATCTTGTTATCCTCGATGGCAACAATACAATATGTGTCGGTTCCCCTTCTGTCACTAGGATCGAGCACCACAAGATTGAACCCAAAGCTAAGCACTTCTCCCATTGCAAGAAAAACAAATCTAGTTGTCCAAACCAAATTGATAGTTCGAAGAGACTTGCAAAGATATCAAATCATGCATAAAAGAATTCAGAGGAGATTCAAATAATATTCATAGATAAGCTGATCATAAATCCAAAACTCATCGACAAACACACCGCAAAAAAGTATTACATCGAATAGATCTCCTAGAACATCGAGGAGAACATGGTATTGAGAATCAAAGATAGAAAAGAAGCCATCTAGCTACTAGCTATGGACCCGTAGGTCTGTGGTAAACTACTCACGCTTCATCGGAGAGGTAATGGTGTTGATGTAGAAGCCCTTCGTGATTGAATCCCCCTCCGGCAGGACGCCGAAAAAGGACCCTAGATGGGATCTCACGGGTATAGAAGGTTGCAGTGGTGGAAAAGTGGTTTCGTGGATCCCCTGGAAGGTTTTGGGGTATTTGAGAATATATAGGCAGAAGAAATATGTCGATGGAGTCATGAGGGCCCCACAAGGGTGGGGGGCACGCCCTTCCCCCTAGGGTGCACCTCCCGACCTTGTGGCCGCCTGATGGCTTTCCTAACCTGCACTCCAAGCTCTCTGGATGTCTTCTGGTCCAATAAAAATCATCACGAAAGTTTCATTCCGTTTGGACTCCGTTTGGTATTCCTTTTCTGTGAAACTCTAAAACAAGGAAAAAATAGGAACCGGTACTGGGCTCTAGGTTAATAGGTTAGTCCCAAAAATAATATAAAATAGCATATTAATGCGTATAAAACATCCAAAACAGATAATATAATAGCATGGAACAATCAAAAATTATAGATACGTTGGAGACGTATCAGTGGGAACAGGTCCTGAGGCCGGGCCACCGATGGAGCAGCTATTTCTTCTTGGAGACGACATGAGGAGGATAGACATCACCCTCATCATCTGGGTTCTCGACAGCCATAGCCTGGTAGGTGCGCTTGAGAGAGCACACTGCGTCCTTCTCGTCACAGGCGACCATGATGATGCTGCAGCTCCCTGACATCTTGAGGACATTGTAGCCATGATGAGTTGCTGCCATGAACTTGGCCAGAGTCGGATACCCAAGGATGGCGTTGTACGGAAGACGAATGTGGGCGACGTTGAAGTCGATGAGCTCAGTGTGGTAGTTGTCGCACTTGTCAAAGGTGACATGGAGGCGGATCTGCCCTGTCGTGGAGCCATCGGTCACTCCTGAGAAAGGCTTGCTAGGCTGAAGCTGGTCGTACATCACCTGGAGCCTGTCGAACGTCTCCACAGAGAGAACATTGAGCCCCGCGCCTCCATCGATGAGTGTCTTGGTGATGAGGACGTTGCTGATGGTAGGCGAGGGGAGCATCAGGAGGGCGTCAGTGATACGTCTCCAATGTATCTATAATTTTTTATTGTTCCATGCTGTTTTATTATCAATCTTGGATGTTTTATAATTATTTTATATCATTTTTTGGTAGTAACCTATTGACATAGTGCCCAGTGCCAGTTCCTGTTTTTTCCATGTTTTTTACATCACAGGAAATCAATATCAAACGGAGTCCAAATGGCATGAAACTTTTCGATGATTTTTTATGGGCCAAAAGGAAGCAGATGGGCCCTGGTTGCACCTGGGGCTGCCCCGAGGGGGGCACAACCCACCAGGGCACGCCAGGAGGCCCTGGCACGCCCCTGGGTTGTGCCCACCTCGGGTGCCCCCCGGACCGCCTCTTTGCTCTATAAATACCCAATTATTCCCAAATCCCTAGGGGAGTCGATGAAATATTCACCCAGCCGCCGCAGAGTCTAGAAACACCAGATCCAATCTAGACACCATCACCGAGGGGTTCACCACTTCCATTGGTACCTCTCCGATGATGCGTGAGTAGTTCTTTGTAGACCTTCGGGTCCATAGTTAGTAGCTAGATGGCTTCATCTCTCTCTCTTGATCCTCAATACAATGGTCTCTTAGAGATCCATATGATGTAACTCTTTTGCGGTGTGTTTGTTGGGATCGATGAACTTCGAGTTTATGATCAGATCTATGTTTTTATATCCATGGAAGTATTTGAGTTTCTTTGATCTCTTTTATGTGTGATCTCTTATAGCCTCGTATTTCTTCTATGATATTTGGGTTTTGTCTGGCCAACTCGATCTATTTATCTTGCAATGGGAATAGGTGCCCGGTAGTGGGTTCGATCTTACGGTGCTTGATTCGAGTGACAAAAAGGGAACTGACACGTATGTATCGTTGCTACTTAGGATAAAAAGACGAGATCTATATCTACCGCCGTATAGATAAACAGATCTTGTCTACATCATGTTATCATTCTTATTGCATTACTCTATTTTTCCATGAACTTAATACACTAGATGCATGCTGGATAGCGGTCGATGTGTGGAGTAATAGTAGTATATGCAGGCAGGACTCGGTCTACTAATCTTGAACGTGATGCCTATGTAATGATCATTTCCTGGATATTGTCATAATTATTTGAAGTTCTATCAATTACCCAACAATAATTTGTTTACCCACCGTTTGCTATTTTTCTTGAGAGAAGCCACTAGTGAAACCTACGGCCCCGGGGTCTTATTTCTCATATATTTGCCTTTGCGATCTACTTTTTCCTTGCTTTTATTTTTAGATCTATTAAACCAAAAATCCAAAAATACTTTGCTACACTTTATTTTATTTCCGATCTATTTATCCAATCTATTACAACCTTTCTCCCGTCAACTTGCCAATTTCAAGCGTTGTTACCCGAAAGGGATTGACAACCCCTTTAACACGTCGGGTTGCGAGGTGTTGTTATTTGTGTGCAGGTGCTGCTTACATTGCGTTGCTTGGTTCTCCTACTGGTACGATACCTTGGTTTCATAACTGAGGGAAATACTCTACCGTCGCTGTGCTACATCATCCCTCCCTCTCCGGGGAAATACCGACGTAGTTACAACTGCCATCAAGGAGAATTTCTGGCACCGTTGCCGGGGAGAATCAAGTCAAGATAGCCTCTCGACAACTCGCCAATTTTTGGCGCCATTGCCGAGGAGGATCTTCGACATAACCAGGTTCCTAATCACAAATCTCATCTCCTCGCAATTTACATTATTCGCCATTTGCCTCTCGTTTTCCTCTCCCCCACTTCACAAAAAAATGCCGTTTTGTTCGCCTCTCTTGTTCCGTTCGCCGTTTTCTTAGTGGATCTATTTTTGTGTGCGTTCTTGTTTGCGTAGTCATGATATCTCAAAGAAAATATTATGATAAGTATTTTACTGAAGAACTTAAGGAGCACTCTGATACAACTCCGTCGTATCTACATTTCCAAACACTTTTTCCCTTGTTTTGGACTCTAACTTGCATGATTTGAATGGAACTAACCCGGACTAACGCTGTTTTCAGCAGAATTGCCATGGTGTTATTTTTGTGCAGAAATAAAAGTTCTCGGAGCGACCTGAAAATCAACAGAGATTATTTTTGGAATATATAAAAAATACCAGAAGAAGAATCCATGTCAGGGGGCCCACACCCTGTCCACGAGGGTGGGGGCGTGCCTACCCCCCTGGGCGCGCCTCCCTGCCTCATGGGCCCCCTGACGCTCCATCGACCTCAACTCCAACTCCATATATTCACTTTTGGGGAGAAAAAATAGGAGAGAAGGATTCATCGCGTTTTATGATACTGAGCCGCCACCAAGCCCTAAACTCTCTCGGGAGGGCTGATCTGGAGTTCGTTCGGGGCTCCGGAGAGGGGAATCCGTTGCCATCGTCATCATCAACCTTCCTCCATCACCAATTTCATGATGCTCACCGCCGTGCATGAGTAATTCCATCGTAGGCTTGCTGGACGGTGATGGGTTGGATGAGATCTATCATGTAATCGAGTTAGTTTTGTTAGGGTTTGATCCCTAGTATCCACTATGTTCTGAGATTGATGTTGCTATGACTTTGCTATGCTTAATGCTTGTCACTAGGGACCGAGTGCCATGATTTCAGATCTGAACCTATTATATTTTCATGAATATATGTGAGTTCTTGATCCTATCTTGCAAGTCTATAGTCACCTATTATGTGTTATGATCCATTAACCCTGAAGTGACAATAATCGGGACCATTACCGGTGATGACCGTAGTTTGAGGAGTTCATGTATTCACTATGTGTTAATGCTTTGGTCCGGTACTCTATTAAAAGGAGGCCTTAATATCCCTTAGTTTCCAATAGGACCCCGCTGCCACGGGAGGGTAGGACAAAAGATGTCATGCAAGTTCTTTTCCATAAGCACATACGACTATATTCGGAATACATGCCTACATTACATTGATGAACTGGAGCTAGTTCTGTGTCACCCTATGTTCTAACTATTGCATGATCGATCGCATCCGACATAATTCTCCATCACCGATCCAATGCGTACGAGCTTTTCATATATTGTTCTTCGCTTATTTACTTTTCCGTTGCTACTGTTACAATCACTATATAACCAAAAATATTACTTTTGCTACCGCTATGACTACTATCATATTACTTTGCTACTAAACACTTTGCTGCAGATATTAAGTTTCCAGGTGCGGTTGAATTGAAAACTCAGCTACTAATATTTGAGAATATTCTTTGGCTCCCCTTGTGTTGAATCAATAAATTTGGGTTAAATACTCTACCCTCGAAAACTGTTGTGAACCCCTATACTTGTGGGTTATCACACTCTGTTGTGCTAGATGCTATTACAAAACAACTTGATGATATTAGTAGAGAAGTTTGCAATCTCCAATCTAAGTATGCTTTTGCCAAAAGTTTGTTAGGAAAAATATCCGATGCACAAGCTACCTTAGTGAATCAAATGGCCGCTAAACCAATCTCATTAGAGGACAAAAGTGATGAAGATCTTAAAATGATTGGTGTTTCTTCTATTGATTCCTGATGTCTACTACACAACCTTCTTCTTGTAGACGTTGTTGGGTCTCCAAGTGCAGAGGTTTGTAGGACAGTAGCAAATTTCCCTCATGTGGATGACCTAAGGTTTATCAATCCGTGGGGGGCGTAGGATGAAGATGGTCTCTCTCAAACAACCCTGCAACCAAATAACAAAGAGTCTCTTGTGTCCCAAACACACCCAATACAATGGTAAATTGTATGGGTGCACTAGTTCAGCGAAGAGATGGTGATACAAGTGCAATATGGATTGTAGATATAGGTTTTTGTAATCTGAAGATATAAAAACAGCAAGGTAGCAAGTTGTAAAAGTGAGCATAAACAGTATTGCAATGCTAGGAAACAAGGCCTAGGGTTCATACTTTGACTAGTGCAAGTTCTCTCAACAATAATAACATAACTGGATCATATAAATATCCCTCAACATGCAACAAAGAGTCACTCCAAAGTTACTAATAGCAGAGAACAAACAAAGAGATTATTGTAAGGTACGAAACCACCTCAAAGTCATCCTTTCTGATCGATCTATTCAAGAGTCCGTAGTAAAATAACACGAAGCTATTTTTTCTGTTCGATCTATCATATAGTTCATACTAGAATAACACCTTATGCCACAAATCAACGAAAACCCTAATGTCACATAGATACTCCAATGTCACCTCAAGTATTCGTGGGCATGATTATACGATATGCATCACACAATCTCAGATTCATCTATTCAACCAACACAAAGAACTTCAAAGAGTGCCCCAAAGTTTCTACCGGAGAGTCAAGACAAAAATGTGTGCCAACCCCTATGCATAAGTTCACGAGGTCACGGAACTCGCAAGTTGATCACCAAAACATACATCAAGTGGATCACGTGATATCCCATTGTCACCACAGGTAAGCACATGCAAGACATACATCAAGTGTTCTCAAATCCTTAAAGACTCAATCCGATAAGATAACTTCAAAGGGAAAACTCAATCCATTACAAGAGAGTAGAGGGGGAGAAACATCATAAGATCCAACTATAATAGCAAAGCTCGCGATACATCAAGATCGTGCCGAGTCAAGAACACGAGAGAGAGAGAGAGATCAAACACATAGATACTAGTATATACCCTCAGCCCCGAGGGAGAACTACTCCCTCCTCGTCATGGAGAGAGCCGGGATGATGAAGATGGCCACCGTAGAGGGATTCCCCCCTCCGGCAGGGTGCCGGAATGGGTCTAGATTGGTTTTCGGTGCCTACAGAGGCTTGCGGCGGCGGAACTCCTGATCTAGGTTATGTTCTAGGGGTTTCTATATATATAAGAGGTTTTGGCATCGAGAACAAGTCAGGGGGGGGGGTCTCCGGGCTATCCACGAGGTAGGGAGGCGCGCCTAGGGGGGTTGGCGCACCCCCTACCCTCGTGGGCAGCCCAGGATTCTTCTGGCCCAACTCTTTTACTCCATGGCCTTCTTCTGGTCCAAAAATAAGTTCCGTGAAGTTTCAGGTCAATTGGACTCCGTTTGGTTTTCCTTTTCTGCGCTACTCAAAAACAAGGAAAAACAGAAACTGGCACTGGGCTCTAGGTTAATAGGTTAGTCCCAAAAATCATATAAAATAGCATATAAATGCATATAAAACATCCAAGGTTGATAATATAATAGAACGGAACAATCAAAAATTATAGATACGTTGGAGACGTATCAAGCATCCCCAAGCTTAATTCCTGCCCGTTCTCGTGTAAGTAAATGATAAAAGCAAAATTTTTGATGTGGAATGCTACCTAACATATTTGTCAATGTAATCTTCTTTATTGTAGCAAGAATATTCAGATCCATAAGATTCAAGACAAAAGTTTAATATTGACATAAAAATAATAATACTTCAAGCATACTAACTAAGGAATTATGTATTCTCAAAATAACATGGCCAAAGAAAGTTCATCCCTACAAAATCATATAGTTTGGTCATACTCCATTCTCGTCACACAAAAATGCTCTCATCATGCACAACCCCGATGACAAGCCAAGCAATTGTTTCATACTTTAGTAATCTCAAACTTTTTTCAACTTTCACGGAATACATGAGCGTGAGCCATGGATATAGCACTATGGGTGGAATCGAATATAATGATGGGGGTTGTGTGGATAAGACAAAAAAGGAGAAAGTCTCACATTGACGCGGCTAATCAATGGGCTAGGGAGATGCCCATCAATTGATGTCAATGCGAGGAGTAGGGATTGCCATGCAACAGATGCACTAGTGCTATTAATGTATGAAAGCTCAACGAAAGAAACTAAGTGGGTGTGCATCCAACTTGCTTTCTCACGAAGACCTAGGGCATTTGAGGAAGCCCATTGTTGGAATATACAAGCCAAGTTATATAATGAAAAATTCCCACTAGTATATGAAAGTGATAAAACAAGAGACTCTCTATCATAAAGATCATGGTGCTAATTTGAAGCACAAGTGTGGAGAAAAAAAGATAGTAGCATTGCCCCTTTTTATTTCTCTTTTTTATTTCTTTTTTTCCTTTTCTTTTTTTGGGCCCCTTTTTTTATTTGGCCTTTCTCTTTTGTTTTTATTTGGGACAATGCTCTATTAATGATGATCATCACACTTCTATTTATTTACAACTCAATGATTACAACTTGATACTAGAACAAAATATAACTCTATATGAATGCCTCCGGCGGTGTACCGGGAAGTGCAATGAATCAAGAGTGACATGTATGATAAATTATGCATGCTGGCTTTGCCACAAATACAATGCCAACTACATGATCATGCAAGGCAATATGACAATGATGAAGCGTGTCATAATAAATGGGATGGTGGAAAGTTGCATGGCAATATATCTCAGAATGGCTATGGAAATGACATAATAGGTAGGTATGGTGGCTGTTTTGAGGAAGATAAAAGGAGGCTTATGTGTGATAGAGCGTATCATATCACGGGGTTTGGATGCACCGGCGAAGTTTGCACCAACTCTCGAGGTGATAAAGGGCAATGCACGGTACCGAAGAGGCTAGCAATGATGGAAGGGTGAGAGTGCGTATAATCCATGGACTTAACATTAGTCATAAAGAACTCACATACTTATTGCAAAAATCTACAAGTCATCAAAAACCAAGCATTACGCGCATGCTCCTAGGGGGATAGATTGGTAGGAAAAGACCATCGCTCGTCCCCGACCGCCACTCATAAGGAAGGCAATCAAAGAAACACCTCATGCTTCAAATTTGTCACACAACGGTTACCATACGTGCATGATACGGGACTTGCAAACCTTAACACAAGTATTTCTCAAATTCACAACTACTCAACTAGCATGACTCTAATATTACCATCTTCATATCCCAAAACAATTATCAAGTATCAAACTTCTCATAGTATTCAATGCACTTATATTAAAGGTTTTATTATACCCATCTTGGATGCCTATCATATTAGGACTAGTTTCATAACCAAAGCAAACTACCATGCTGTTCTAAAGACTCTCAAAATAATATAAGTGAAGCACGAGAGTTCATCTATTTCTATAAAATAAAACCACCACCGTGCTCTAAAAGGATAAAAGTGAAGCACTAGAGCAAATGACAAACTACTCAGAAAGATATAAGCGAAGCACAATGAGTAGTTGAATAATTATGTAACTATGTGAAGACTCTCTAACATTTAAGAATTTCAGATCTTGGTATTTTATTCAAACAGCAAGCAAATCAAAAGAAAATAAAATGACGCTCCAAGAAAAACACATATCATGTGGTGAATAAAAATATAGCTCCAAGTAAAGTTACCGATGAATGAAGACGAAAGAGGGGATGCCATCCTGGGCATCCCCAAGCTTAGTCTCTTGGTTGTCCTTGAATATTACCTTGGGGTTCCTTGGGCATACCCAAGCTTAGGCTCTTGCCACTCCTTATTCCATAGTCCATCGAATCTTTACCCAAAACTTGAAAACTTCACAACACAAAACTTAACAGAAAACTCGTAAGCTCCATTAGTATAAGAAAATAAATCACCACTTTTGGTACTGTTGTGAACTCATTCTAAATTCATATTGGTGTAATATCTAATGTATTACAACTTCTCTATGGTTCAAACCCTCCGATACTACTAATAGATTCATCAAAATAAGCAAACAACACATAGAAAACAGAATCTGTCAAAAACAGAACAGTCTGTAGTAATCTCAATCAAACGTATACTTATGAACTCAAAAAATTCTTAAATAAATTGGTGGACGTGAAGAATTTGTCCATTGATCATCTTCAAAAAGAATCAACCTAATCGCACTCTCCAGTAAAAAATGGTAGCTAATCTCGTGAGCGCTAAAGTTTCTGTTTTTTATAGCAAGATCACAAAGACTTCACCCAAGTCTTCCCAAAGCTTCTACTTTGCACAAACACTAATTAAAACATAAAACCACATCTAAAAAGAAGCTATATGAATTATTTATTACTAAGCAGGAGCAAAAAGCAATGAACAAAAATAAAATTGGGTTGCCTCCCAATAAGCGCTTATGTTTAATGCCCCTAGATAGGCATGATGATTTCAATGATGCTCACATAAAAAGATAATAATTGAAACATAAAGAGAGCATCATGAAGAATATGACTAGCACATTTAAGTCTAACACACTTTCTATGCATAGGGATTTTGTGAGCAAACAATTTATGGGAACAAGAATCAACTTGCATAGGAAGGTAAAGCAAGCAAGACTTCAAAACTTTAAGCACATAGAGAGGAAACTTGATATTATTGCAATTCCTACAAGCATATATTCCTCCCTAATAATAATTTTCAGTAGCATCATGAATGAATTCAACAATATAACTATCACATAAAGCATTCTTTTCATGATCTACAAGCATAGAAAATTTACTATTCTCCACATAAGCAAAATTCTTCTCATTCAGAATAGTGGGAGTATCATAAGAAACTCGAATACTATAAATTGTTTCCACATTAAAAGAATAAAATTCAGAAAAAGGGTAATCATAATCATGACAAGTTTTATAAATATAATCATCACTACTTTTTATAGCATAAGTATCATCACAATAATTATCATAAGTAGCAACTTTGTTCTCATCATAATCGATTGAAACCTCTTCCAAGATAGTGGAATCATTACTAAATAAAGTCATGACCTCTCCAAATCCACTTTCATAATTGTCACGATAAGATTCAGCACCCTCCAAAATAGTGGGATCATTACTTCCTAAAGTTGACACTCTTCCAAACCCAGTTTCATCAATATAATCATCATAAATAGGAGGCATGTTATCATCAAAATAAATTTGCTCATCAAAACTTGGGGGACAAAAAATATCATCTTCATCAATCATAGCATCGCCAAGCTTGGGACAAATATTAATTGCAGCAAATACATTCTGAAACATGTCATTCTCATCAAATATAGCATCCCCAAGCTTGGGCCTTTTCATATCATAAGCATAATCACTCTCATCATTAATAGTGTGGATAGCACCAATAATGTAACAATTATCATCATCACAATGAGTAATAGGAGCAACATCATTCAGGAGGAATACCTTATTACCTTTTCTTCTCCGTCTTTTCTTTTTCTTCTTCACATCATGTGTGGGTTTAATCCTCTTTTTGGAGCTCGTTATTAATGAGATTGGTTGAATAGAAGGCTCCTCCTCGTTACCTGATTCATCATAAGAAATAATAGGAGGATATTGGGAAGTCTCTTCCCTTTCATTAGTATTCTCTTCATCTTCTATTTTCTTTCTTGTCTTTATGTAATTGGCAATATAAGGATTTTCAATGCAATTCACCGCACAATACATATAAATTTCCTCTAGATCAAAATCAAAAACATTATCGAAGGCAAATTCTGGAATATCCTTAATTATACATTTCATCTCTTCATAACCCAGAAGCAAACTAAGTTCATTATGATGCGCAAGGGAAATCAAGTCGTCACAATTTTTGACACGATTCGATCATGAAACAATTTGCATTGGATATTTAAATGACCACGTTCATTGCAAAGTTCACAAGGATGGCTAAGAAAATTTAAATTTTCAGCACAAACATCTAGCCTTTCTTGCAACCATTTAGTTTCTAAATACTTATGCCTCTTGCAAAGTCTATCTTCCCTATTTGGTGTGTACTTGAAACTCTATGCACACCACAAAATTTTACATGCTTATAAGAGACATTTTCATCATGACTAGTGCAATCATTAATAGTATCATGGATATTCAAACAGTTCATACTAACAACATTGCAATCATGCTCATCATACAAAGATTTAGTGCCAAACATTCTAATGCATTCTTCTTCTAACACTTCGGCACAATTATAGGAATCCTTATTTGAAAGATATTAAAAAGATGAAGCATATGAGGCATCCCCAATTCCATTTTTATAATTTTATTTTATAAACAAAACTAGTGATAAAACAAGAAACAAAAAGATTCGATTGCAAGATCTAAAGATATACCTTCAAGCACTCACCTCCCTGGCAACGACACCAGAAAAGAGCTTGATGTCTACTACACAACCTTCTTCTTGTAGACGTTGTTGGGCCTCCAAGTGTAGTGGTTTGTAGGACAGTAGCAAATTTCCCTCATGTGGATGACCTAAGGTTTATCAATCCATGGGGGGCATAGGATGAAGATGGTCTCTCTCAAACAACCCTGCAACCAAATAACAAAGAGTCTCTTGTGTCCCCACCACACCCAATACAATGGTAAATTGTATGGGTGCACTAGTTCGGCGAAGAGATGGTGATACAAGTACAATATGGATCGTAGATATAGGTTTTTGTAATCTGAAAATATAAAAACAGCAAGGTAGCAAGTTGTAAAAGTGAGCATAAACGGTATTGCAATGCTAGGAAACAAGGCGTAGGGTTCATACTTTGACTAGTGCAAGTTCTCTCAACAATAATAACATAATTGGATCATATAAATATCCCTCAACATGCAACAAAGAGTCACTCCAAAGTTACTAATAGCGGAGAACAAACGAAGAGATTATTGTAGGGTACGAAACCACCTCAAAGTCATCCTTTCTGATCGATCTATTCAAGAGTCCGTAGTAAAATAACATGAAGCTATTTTTTCCGTTTGATCTATCATAGAGTTCGTACTAGAATAACACCTTATGACACAAATCAACCAAAACCCTAATGTCACCTAGATACTCCAATGTCCCCTCAAGTATCCGTGGGCATGATTATACGATATGCATCACACAATCTTAGATTCATCTATTCAACCAACACAAAGAACTTCAAAGAGTTCCCCAAAGTTTCTACCGGAGAGTCAAGACGAAAATGTGTGCCAACCCCTATGCATAAGTTCATGAGGTCACGAAACTCGCAAGTTGATCACCAAAACATACATCAAGTGGATCACGTGATATCCCATTGTCACCATGGATAAGCACATGCAAGACATACATCAAGTGTTCTCAAATCCTTAAAGACTCAATCCGATAAGATAACTTCAAAGGGAAAACTCAATCCATTACAAGAGAGTAGAGGGGGAGAAACATCATAAGATCCAACTATAATAGCAAAGCTCGCGATACATCAAGATTGTGCCGAGTCAAGAACACGAGAGAGAGAGAGAGAGAGAGAGAGAGAGAGAGAGAGAGAGAGAGAGAGAGAGAGAGAGATCAAACACATAGCTACTAGTACATACCCTCAGCCCCGAGGGAGAACTACTCCCTCCTCGTCATGGAGAGAGCCGGGATGATGAAGATGGCCACCGTAGAGGGATTCCCCCCTCTGGCAGGGTGCCGGAATGAGTCTAGATTGGTTTTCGGTGCCTATAGAGGCTTGCGGAGGCGGAACACCTGATCTAGGTTATGCTCTAGGGGTTTCTGTATATATAAGAGGTTTTGGCATCGAGAACAAGTCAGGGGGTCTTCGGGCTGTCCACGAGGTAGGGAGGCGCGCCCAGGGGGGTTGGCGCGCCCCCTACCCTCGTGGGCAGCCCGGGACTCTTCTGGCCCAACTCTTTTACTCCATGGCCTTCTTCTGGTCCAAAAATAAGTTCCGTGAAGTTTCCGGTCAATTGGACTCCCTTTGGTTTTCCTTTTCTGCGATACTCAAAAACAAGGAAAAAATAGAAACTGACACTAGGCTCTAGGTTAATAGGTTAGTCCCAAAAATCATATAAAATAGCATATATATGCATATAAAACATCCAAGGTTCATAATATAATAGCATGGAACAATCAAAAATTATAGATATGTTGGAGACGTATCCATTCCTTATTTAGTAAAGTTAAGAATGATGAAAAAGGGACTGGAGAAGAGTCAACTTTAGGTAGAAGGCTTCGCAATATTTCGGAGGGTGAAAATCTTGTTGAGAAAATTGATGAAAGTGGGTTTGGAGAGGTTCAAACTTTAGCTAGTGATGCACCCACTATTTTGGATTACAAAGACTTTAATTATGATAGTTGCTCTTTGATTGATTGTATTTCTTTGTTGCAATCCATGATAAATTCATCCCATGCTTATGAACAAAATAAAGCTTTTACTAAACATATTGTTGATGCTATGATGAAAGTTGTTGAAGAAAAATTGGAATTAGAAGTTTCAATTCCTAGAAAATTGTATGATGAATGGGAACCTACTATCAAAGTCAAGATTAAAAATTATGAGTGTTTTTCTTTGTGTGACTTGGATGCTAGTGTTTCCACAATTCCGAAATCTTTATGTGATGTGCTTTGTCTTACCAATCTTGAAGAATGTTCCTTGAATTTGCACTTGGCGAATTCTACTATTAAAAAGCCTATGGGAAGAATTAATGATGTTCTTATTATTGCAAATAGGAATTATGTGCCCATAGATTTTATTGTTCTTGATATTCATCGCAATCCGTCTTGTCCAATTATTCTTGGTATGCCGTTTTTACGCACTATTGGTGCCATGATTAATATGAAAGAAGGAAATATGAAGTTCCAATTTCCTTTGAGGAAATGTATGGAACACTTTCCTAGAACTAGAATTAAGCCACCTTATGAATCAATCATGAGGGCATATTATGGATCAAGAACCAAAGATGACAAAACTTAGATCCTTGCTTTATGCCTAGCTAAGGGCGTAAAACTATAGCGCTTGTTGGGAGGCAACCCAATGAATAAAATTTATTTTTGCTTTTTTGCTTTTTGTTCTTGAGTGTTAGCACAATTATGCTACTGTTATGATTGTGTCTTTTTATGTTTTTATTAGTGTTTGTGCCAAGTAAAGCCTTTAGGATCTTCTTGGGCAATAGTTGTTTGATCTTGTTGAAAAATAGAAAAGTTTGCGCTCACGAAATTAATTTTCATTTTCACCAGAGAGTGATAAAATACCCATTCAAATTGCAGTAGATCAATATACAAATTTCTTAGGTCGGCCTAATTTCTAAGAGTTTTTTGAGTTACAGAAGTATTCGAAATAGTCAGATTGCTTCAGACTGTTCTGTTTTGACATATTCTGTTTTCTTTGTGTTGTGTGCTTATTTTGATGGCTCTATGGTTTTGTTTGATGGGTTTTTGGCATACAAAAGTTGGAATACAGTAGATATAATACAAAACAAAATATGAATCGGTTTGATACAACACTTATAGTAGTGGTTTATTATTCTTATACTAACGGATCTCACGAGGGCTTTGTTGAGTTTTGTGTGATTGAAGTTTTCAAGTTTTGGGTTATCTTACGACGGATGAAGGAAGGATGTAAGATCCTAAGCTTGGGGATGCCACGGAATCCCAAGCTATTATCCAAGAATGAGCAACCAACTAAGCTTGGGGATGCCCCCGAGTGGCATCCCCCTTTCTTCCGACAACTATTGGTATTTTACTCGAGACTATATTTTTCTTTGTCACATGATATGTGTTTTGCTTGGAGCGTCTTGTATGATATGTGTCTTTTCTTGTTTTATTTTGTGTTTTAAGTTATCAATCCTTGCTGGAGACACCTATTTGAGAGAGCCAAAATTATGTCATGACTTGTTAGAATTGCTCTCTATGCTTCACTTAAATCTTTTATGAGCTAGGACTTGCTCTAGTGCTTCACTTATATCTTTTTGAGCACGATGTGCTTTATTATTTTTGAATAAATGCTTTCTTGCTTCACTTAGATTTGTTTGGGAGTTAGTAAAATTTTGAAGAAATTCTCTCTTCCTTCACTTAAATTATTTTGAGAGAAAGAAAAATTGTTATGCTGATGATCTTCACTTATATTTGGTTGAGCTTATGAAAAGCAACTCATGAAAATTAGTCCCAAAGTGATAGCTATCCAAGAAGGATAAAGTAAAGAAAATGTCATGAAGATCATTGGACAAAATAAACTTGATTCTTAGTAATAGTTTTGGGATATGGTGATGTGATATGTGAGTTATGTTGATGAGTAATTATGCTTTAGTAGGAATACTGGTGTTAAGGTTTGTGATTCCCTATGCATGCACAAAAGTCAATAATCATGCAATGAAAATTATATCCTACTTGTGGTGCATTATTCGGTGTTAATTATGCTTAATACTTGCTTATGAGATTATTCGTTTCTTGGTTGGTCGCTTCCCAATATTTTGCTAGCCTTCATTTTGCACTAAGTATGACTTCGACGTGTGCATCCAAAATCCTTTAAACCACTTTTGCAACATGAGTCAACTATATCTACCTATATGCGGTATTCTTTTGTCATTCTAAGCAAATTTGCATGTGCCATATCTAATTTTCAAAATAAACTTCTCCTTTGTGTGTTTGTTTCGCTCGCAGAGCGGTGAGGGGTGGCTAATTTTTTCCATGCTTGATGTGTTATTCTCAAGACGAGTGTTTATTCACTTGTCATTGCACGAGAGTAAGGCAAAGGTATTAGGTATGCCCAGTCCCGAAATGCAAAAACAAAAATGAATTTACTTTATGTTGTCAAATAATAAATTCCTTGGAAAGTGTTGTAATGGAGGGCACCCGTGGATAGGGTTAGCCATGGAAAGTGAAAGTTATGGTGGAAAAAGGAATAGACATTATTTTCTGTTTGGGAACCGCCTATGGCATATCTATCATGGAAAGTGTTCGGAACTCTAAGTCGTTTTTGTTGGTGGGATGGATACACCTCCCAAAATGTTTTTATCTCAATTTTTTTGCTTTGAGCTCTGGCACCTCTACCAATCCCTACTTCCCTCTGTGAAGGGACTTTCTTTTACATTATGCACCAACTAGGAGGCAATATGATCATGCTCAAGTATTGGGTGTAGTTAATATTCGAGTGTGTTTCATGAATGGATCAATGTTTGAGCATGATGGGCTAGGGATAACTTATTTTAGTGTTGATATTTTGAAAGACATGGTTGCTTGTTGATATGCTTGAGTATCTAAATTATTATGTCAAAAGTAGACTATTGCTTCGAGTCACATATAAGTCCAAATGTCCATGCAATAAAGAAAAGAATATGATATGACTTGATGAACAACACTCCACATCAAAAATTCAGTTTTTATCACTTACCTACTCGAGGACGAGTAGGAGTTAAGCTTGGGGATGCTGATACGTCTCCAACGTATCTATAATTTTTGATTATTCCATGCTGTTTTGTTATCAATCTTGGATGTTTTACAATCATTTAATAGTCATTTTATATCATTTTTTGGTACTAACCTATTGACATAGTGCCCGGTGCCAGTTCCTATTTTTCCATGTTTTTTACATCGCAGGAAATCAATATCAAACGGAGTCCAAATGGCACGAAACTTTACGTTGATTTTTTATGGGCCAAAAGGAAGCATATGGGCCCTGGTTGCACCTAGGGGGTGCCCCGAGGGGGGCACAAGCCACCAGGGCGCGCTAGGAGGCCCTAGAGCGCCCCGGTGGGTTGTGCCCACCTCAGGTGCCCCCCGGACCGCCTCTTTTCTCTATAAATACCCAAATATTCCAAAACCCTAGGGGAGTCGACGAAATATTCATCCAGCCGCCGCAGATTCCAGAAACACCAGATCCAACCTAGACACTATCATGGAGGGGTTCACCACTTCCATTGGTGCCTCTCCGATGATGCGTGAGTAATTCTTTGTAGATCTTCGGGTTCGTAGTTAGTAGCTAGATGGATTCATCTCTCTCTCTCTCTCTCTCTCTTGATCCTCAATACAATGGTCTCTTGGAGATCCATATGATGTAACTCTTTTGCGGTGTGTTTGTTGGGATCAATGAACTTCGAGTTTATGATCAGATCTATGTTTTTATATCCATGAAAGTATTTGAGTTTCTTTGATCTCTTTTATGCGTGATATCTTATAGACTCATATTTCTTCTCCGACATTTGGGTTTTCTCTGGCCAACTCAATCTATTTATATTGCAATGGGAAGAGGTGCCCAGTAGTGGGTTCGATCTTACGGTGCTTGATCCCAGTGACAAAAAGGGAACCGACACGTATGTATTATTGCTACTAAGGATAAAAAGATGAGATATATATCTACCACCATATAGACAAACGGATCTTGTCTACATCATGTCATCATTCTTACTGCATTACTCCGTTTTTCCATGAACTTAATACACTAGATGCATGCTGGATAGCGGTCAATGTGTGGAGTAATAGTAGTAGATGCAGGCAGGAGTCGCTCTACTAATCTTGGATGGATGCCTATGTAATGATCATTGCCTGGATATCGTCATAATTATTTGAAGTTCTATCAATTGCCCAACAGTAATTTGTTTACCCACCGTTTGCTATTTTTCTTGAGAGAAGCCACTAGTGAAACCTACGGCCCCCGGGTCTTATTTCTCATATATTTGCCTTTGCGATCTACTTTTTCCTTGCTTTTATTTTCAGATCTATTAAACAAAAAATACTTTGGTGCACTTTATTTTATTTGCGATCTATTTATCCAATCTATTACAACCTTTCTCCCGTCAACTTGCCAATTTCTGGCGCCGTTACCCGAAAGGGATTGACAACCCCTTTAACAGTTCGGGTTGCAAGGTGTTGTTATTCGTGTGTAGGTGCTGCTTATGTTGTGTTGCTTGGTTCTCCTACTGGTTCGTTACCTTGGTTTCATAACTAAGGGAAATACTCTACCGTCGCTGTGCTACATCATCCCTCCCTCTCCGGGGAAATACCGACGTAGTTCTAGTTGCCAGCAGTCAGCAGCGGCCGTGCACTTGAGCTGGTCAGTAGAGTCGAAGGTGATGGCGTACTTGGACCACCTGAGCGGACGCGTCGCCTCAAGCTTGGGGAGGGCCGCGTTCACCTCGTGAGGGAACTGCTTGAAGATGCGATGGGAGGCAGGGGCCTAAGCGCCGCCCAGGATGCAATTAATGGCACGAGGCTCTTGGAAGCCCCTAGCCCCGTCATCTTGGTGGTGGTCCTCGTTCCTTCTTGGCGGCGGTGGCAGCGGAGGAAGGCCAACATTGCCCTGAGGTCGGTCCTCACAAGACTAATCCCTCCAGGGGCCCTCGCGAGAGTGGCCTTGCCAGCGGTCCTCATGAGGCTGATCACTCCAGTCCTTGCGGGGTCGCGGTTGTCCCATCGTCCTCCGCCTCGGCCTCCTCCACAGCCGTACCCCCGGACGTTGCGCTCGGAGCGACGACCGAGGCGCCAGTCGCGGACGGCCCTGAGCTCTTGGCATTCATTGGTGTTGTAGCTGTGCACATCGTGGAAGATGCAGAACGGGCTGCAGCCCTTGGATGACTCCGGGTGGTCGCAGCCGCGCTTCAGCTCAGGTTCGGCCGCGAGCATAGCTGGACCCTTGCGCCTCACGTCCTTGGCCTTGTCCTTCTTGTCTTCTAGGCCGGCCTCCGGAAGCTCAAGGAGGGAGAGGCGATCTTCGTCAGCTCTTGCGCATTTGGTTGCCATGTTGAACATCTCCAGAGTCGAGCACAGGTCCTCGTGTATGGCGAGCTCTTTCCTCATCTTGACGTCGCAGACGCCATCAGTGAACACTGAAATGATGGCTTCGCCCGACACCTTGGGAATCTTGAGGCGAACGTTGGGGAAGCGCTGGATGCATTTATGCAAGGTCTCCCCTGGCTGTTGCATGACGCGCTGCAGGTCGCCCACACGGCGGGGGTATGGTTACGGGTACCCTGGAAGTTGTTGATGAAGCGCCCTCATGTTTCGTCCCAGGAGGAGATTGATCTTGCGGGGAGGTTCAGGAGCCACGCGCGTGCGCCATCCTTGAGGGCCATGGGAAACCAGTTTGCCGTGACCTTTTCATCGCTATTGGCCACCTCAATGCTCAACTCGTAGAGCTGCAGGAACTCGGCAGGGTCAGGGGTGCTGTCGTAGCGTGGAGGCAGGTCCGGCTTGAACTTTCATGGCCAAACGACGCGGCACAGCTCCGAGGTGAACGCGCGACAGCCTGCCGCACTCACCGGGGCCCGTCATGGAGGTGGAGCCTGATCTTGGCGCTCGCGCACCACCTCCTCGGGCAGCACGCGGTCTTGATGTGGCGGTGCTGGGAGTGCACGCGCCTCTCCATGGGGCCACTGCACCACCTGGCAGCTTTCTTCATCGTGCGACGGCGCCTTGTGCAGCGGGTCGCGCCGTGGGGCCTCACGCCTTGGCTCGGGGACAATGTCTTGCCTGGGAGGTGGAGGAGGCTCGCCGTGGGCCACGTCGCCCGCGAGAGGCGGCGGAGGAGGCATCAAGCGGGATGCCGCAGGGGCCTTTCCCGCAGTGCTGACGAGCTCGACGATGCGGTCCAGCCAGTCCTTGTAGAGGTCGTTGGCCGGGCGATAGCACAGGAGCTCACGTGCCATGAGCAACGCAGCCCGCGGGTTCGCCGGCCCTCGGTCGCCATGGGACGATGAAGCGGCCGCCGGGGTCAGCGATAGAGTGGCGTTTCCCCCATCACGCCACACAGGGCCGGTGGCGGTGTTGGCCGCAGGCGATGGGGAACGGAGGGGTGCGCCGTCGCCTGCAGGCGCCCTCCGTGCGATGCATGCGGCGAGGGCGACCCGTCGCTCAGGACAAACTTGATGAGCATCAGCCATGGGAACGGCGAAATGGTGGCAAATCGACCATAGGAAGAGAGGCTTGGACGCACCCCTACCTGGCGCGCCAAATGTCGGATTCAGGGCTCTGGAGACCCTTGATAGATTCGAACAATGGGGTGCGTGTGAAGAACTCAACCTCCTCAGTCTACCTACTCGTCGATCTCGCAGTCTAGCTCGACGAACTGGAAGGAAATGGAACAAGGTAGTTTACCCAGGTTCGGGCCACCTTGTAGTGTAATACCCTACTCCTGCTTTGTGGTGGATTAGCCTTGAGGTGGGCTGAGGATGAACTAGTATAGTGGGAGAACAACCTCGGGAGGCGTGTTCTTGTGCTGGTGAGGAAGAGGATTGTTTGAATGATCCGTCCGTCCCTACCTCGTCGTCGTCGTCCTCATTGTCCTCCCATCTAAGGTGGTGGCTAGGCTATACTTATAGTGGCCTTGGTCCTCTTCCTTCAAAGCGAAGGCGGGAAAGGATCACACAATGGCCAAATTCGAAGGGAGACAACTAGTACATCTTGTCCCGACAAAAGGAAGTCTTCACCTGCAAAGTCTCTGGTTGTGACACCGTGGTGGGCTCGACGATGACCTCTGTCCTACCGTCGTGGCGGTCTTGGCCTTGTTGCATAGGAATGGAAACCTTTGGTTGATGCCTCGGGACTCCGCGCCTGCGCTTGCTTCTTTAGCACCAAAGAGGAAACTGATGTACTACGCCCGCTGGCGCCCGCCTGGCCTTGGTTGTCATGGCTTGCGTTATCCGAACCTCACGAGGTGAGGGCTTGCATAGAAGTCTCCGCTCCTCAGGAACCATCCTAAGGAGGCTGCTACATCTGGAGGTCTTGGCGTCGTCCACCTCGCGAGGCTTGGCCCCTCGCGAGGGTCTTGTGTTGTTGATGCTGAAGGTGGGCCATACCAGGACATCGATGGTGCCATGCCGTGGGCCGCGAGCAGGAAAGTCTGGGTGCCCCCGTTCCAAGAATGCCAACAATGATCAGCTTATCTATGAAAATTATTTGAATCTTCTCTGAATTCTTTTATGCATGATTTGATATCTTTGTAATTCTCTTCGAACTATCAATATGGTTTGGCCAACTAGATTGGTTTTTCTTGCAATGGGAGAAGTGCTTAGCTTTGGGTTCAATCTTGCGGTGTCCTTTCCCAGTGATAGTAGGGGTAGTAAGGCACGTATTGTATTGTTGCCATCGAGGATAAAAAGATGGGGTTTTCATCTTATTGCTTCAGTTAATTCTTCTACATAATGTCATCTTGCCTAATACGTTACCCCGTTCTTTATGAACTTAATACTCTAGATGCATGCTGGATAGCGGTCGATTGTGGAGTAATAGTAGTAGATGTAGAATCGTTTCGGTCTACTTGACATGGACATGGTGTCTATATTCATCATCATTGCCTTAGATATCGTCATAACTTTGCGCTTTTCTATCAATTGCTCGACAGTAATTTGTTCACCCACCGTATTATTTGCTATCTTGAGAGAAGCCTCTATTGAAATTATCGGTGTACAAAAGTAGGGGCTCTCCTTTTGCACCCCTTTACTTGTGCACGGGAAGTCAGAGCCACGCCCATGGCCACACTAAGCAGGGCAGAGGAGGGAAGCCGGAACACAAGACGACCAAAGCAACGCTAAGACCAGAGGCACAAAGAGAGCAAGAGGTCGAGGTGGACTCCCCTGGCAAGACCCTTGCCGGGGTGGCTTCCGCAGCCTCGGCAAGATCCTTGCCAGGGCAACTTTCCTAACGCCAGCGAAGCACGCCACCCTTGAGCCCAAGGGTTTCCAACACCATCAACTACATTGGAACCAAGGATCGGGAGGCACCTCCGTGGTGGCATGAAGATCTTTGTAGAGATCCTAAATATGCAAGACCAGGCGAGAACCAGAAGACGACGATCCTTGGCGAGATCTTTCCAAGGAAGTCCACGAGACCCCCGGCAAGATCCTTGCCGAGGAAGACTGCGGTGTCGCGGCAAGACCCTTGCCGGGCCCCCGGCAGGGCCCTTGTCGAAGACACCTGCGGGGCCACAGCTAGTCCCACACCTGACAAGACTCCACTGCCGCTCCCACGCAGCTGCTAGCTCGACCAGCTGAGCAGGCATCTGCGTGGTAGTGCGCGGCCTCCACACCAACTCAGCAGGCACCTGCGTGGTGGCATGCAGATCTTCGTGAAAGCTCCACCACCGCACCAGTCCAGCAACCAGCCAACTGTAACGCCCACGATGCGGCTATATCTCCCATGTGTCGAAGCACGACTTAGAGGCATAACCGCATTGTAAGCAATGTCGCAAGTGGGGTAATATTCACACAACCCATGTAATGAATAAGGAAAAGAGGTACATAGTTGGCTTACACTCGCCACGTCACACAATAGCATAAATATCATTACATTCATCCAGATACAATCAAGGTCCGACTATGGAACCAAAATAAAGAACAACCCCAAATGCAACAAAGTCCCCAACCGCCCCAACTGGGCACCACTACTGATCGTCTAGAAAGGAAAGGTAGTATCGTCCTGGTACTCATTGAACTCCCACTTGAGCTCAGTCGAATCTCTTGGAGCGGTATCATCGGTCGCTGCATCTGGTTTTGAAGTAATCTATGAGTCACAGGGACTCAGCAATCTCACACCCTCGCGATCAAAACTATTTAAGCTTACAGGAAGGGTAAAAGGTATGAGGAGGAACTGCAGCAAGCACTAGCATATATGGTGGCTAACATACGCAAAAGAGAGCGAGAAGAGAAAGGCAAGGCACGATCGAGAAACTATGATCAAGAAGTGATCCTAGAACAACCTGCGTTCAAGCATAACTCGAGACCGTGTTCTCTTCCCGGACTCCGCCGAAAAGAGACCATCACGGCCACACACTCTATTGATTCATTTTAATTAAGTTAAGTTTGGGTTTTCTACAACCGGACATTAACAAATTCCCATCTGCCCATAACCATGGGCACGGCTTTCGAAAGATCAAATCCCTGCAGGGGTGTCCCAACTTAGCCCATCACAAGCTCTCACGGTCAATGAAGGATATTCCTTCTCCCAAGACAACCCGATCAGACTCGGAATCCCGGTTACAAGACATCTCGACAATGGTAAAACAAGTCCAGCAAGACCACCCCCTGTGCCGACAAATCTCGATAGGAGCTGCACATATCTCGTTCTCAAGGCACACCGGATGAACACTACGTACAACTAAAACCAACCCTCAAGTTTCCCCGAGGTGGCGCTGCAAGTGGCTCTGTTTTGGACCAACACTCAGAGGAGCACTGGCCCGGGAGTTTAAAATAAAGATGACCCTCGGGCTCCGGAAACCCAAGGGAAAAGAGGCTAGGTGGCAAATGGTAAAACCAAGGTTGGGCCTTGCTGGAGGAGTTTTATTCAAGGCGAACTGTTAAGGGGTTCACATTATAACCCAACCGTGTAAGGAACGCAAAATCAAGGAACATAACACCGGTATGACGGAAACTAGGGCGGCAAGAGTGGAACAAAACACCAGGCATAAGGCCGAGCCTCCCACCCTTTACCAAGTTTATAGATGCATTAAGATAAACAAGATATAATAATGATGTCCCAACAATAAACATGTTCCAACAAGGAACAAACTCCAATCTTCACCTGCAACTAGCAACACTATAAGAGGGGCTGAGCAAAGCGGTAACATAGACAAACAACGGTTCGCTAGGACAAGGTGGGTTAGAGGTTTGACATGGCGATATGGGAGGCATGATAAGCAAGTGGTAGGTATCGTAGCATAGGCATAGCAAAAGAGCGAGCATCTAGCAAGCAAAGATAGAAGTGATTTCGAGGGTATGGTCATCTTGCCTGCAAAGTTCTCCGAGTTGACGTTAGCTTGATCCTCGTAAGCATACTCAACGGGCTCCTCGATCACGTACTCTTCTCCTGGCTCTACCCAAATCAAGAACACAAGCAAAGGGATACACAATCAACCACGTGCAATGCACAAACAACATGATGTAATACATGGCATGATATGCGGGATGCGATATGCAATGCATATGCATGTTTCTGAAAGGAAAGATTGAACTTGGCCTCAACTTGGATATCCAAGAGTGCCACTGGAAAGAGGAGTTGATTTCTGTCGAAATCGATATAAAGATCACCGGAATCGGATGCACGATTTGCAAATGGCAAGCAAAACAAATATGACACCGATCTGCGATTAACAGCACAAGGCCATCTAAATGCATCAAGAACAACAAGCTACTGCACTCTAACATAGCAACAAAATACATGGCAGGGATCCACTCAAGATGCTTGATAAAATATGAACATTGAGATACGGCTAATTCACTCAATAGCAGGTTCAAACAAGCATGGCAAAAGTGCAAAAGATATCATGTCAGGAATTTAACATCAGGAAGTAATGTTTAGAGCAAGATAACAACATGCTACATGAATATATCATGGCAAAGCAAGGCATGGCATGAAGCTACTAAAAGCATACAACAAAATTCCCTTACTGACCATAAGCCAAAAGGGATCAGAAAACACAATGGCAACCATGTGAACATAGCAATTATCGTTAACAAATTCAGACTTAGTAGAAAACTGGAACATGGCAAAACAGATATCAAGTAGGCATGTTTACGAGCTCGATGCACTCACCACAAGGCATTGCATAACAAACTAAGCATACACCCAGCAAGTAGACATGGAATAGAAGCTAAGCATGGCAAGAACAACCTCATATCATGCATGGATCAACTACAACAACCTCGGCAAAAATGCTTAACACGTAAACATTCTGCCAGGAAAATTTTATAGCAAAAGTAGAGCTCGATTGAGTCAAGCTAGGGTGCTCCATAATTGCAAATAAAGACATGGATGGATAGAGCACCACAATATCTACAAAACATCCTTACTGATCATGCTCAAAAGAGGCATGGATCACTCTGTAGCAACATGAATACATGGCATAAAAATATTGACAAGACAAAGACTTAGAAGAATTCTAAGTCCCTGAAATCAGCAACATTACGAGAGCTACTCTGCATGCTTGTGCTAGTCACCACAGAGATCACAAAAATACATGCCATACACCCCTGTAAAGATGGCATGGCATACTTCAAAACACATGTAGGGCTCAAGTTCATAGGAGGCACACATTAATCATGGAAAAAATGACAAAAGTCCAATTACTGATAAGAATCTGAAACTAATATAAACTAGCACTCTTTCAACAGCATTTAGGGCATCAAGATGAGCTCAAATGAACAAGGTGCAATATAATGAAATGAAGTACTCGTCAAGGCGAACAATTTGATATGCTACACGCCCAAAACGGAGCCACAGATGATGAGTTATGACATGATGAAAATATGCAAAAATTACTAAAATGGGGCAAAATTAGGTCAAACGTTAGGGTTTCAAGATTTGGATCCGGATCGGGCAGCACGGAAACCGAGGTCACCGGAACAGTGCTCGCCGGAGACGCCCCGCGGTGGCCGGACTCGTCGGGGCGTTGGAGGGCGGTGACCGAAGTCGGGGACGACACGGAGGTCGGGCGGCGAGGCGGCAAGGACAGGGCGGCGGTGACTGGGCGAGGAAGCGGTGGCCGGCGAGGTGCGGTGCCGGGCGGCAGGCGGCGGCGCTCGAGGGCGCGGGAGGCCTGGGCGGCGGGGCGGAGGGATCACGGC